>NC_133801.1:1730833-1738333 GCF_043250625.1 Sebastes fasciatus
TGTTTATCTGGAAAACTCACACATTTACCATCAGATATAAAACCATGTATTCAGGCTATATGTCCCCAGAAGTACAGATGTCACGAGAACCGATACTTCGGTACAAAGTCGATGCCAAAATTCTGAAAAAGTGACGGTACTCGTTTTTCTACAGTACCACAGGTACCGTCAGGGCTCGAGACTACGGCGTCCCGGGGACGACAGAAAATGTGTTTTGGACGCAGTAAACTCCCTATTTTTCCCTGATGATGCTACATTGTGAACAACAACTCTGTGTTGATATTAGGGATGTCACGATACCAGAAATATAGTAGTCCATACCAATACCAGTGAATTTCCACCATTCTCGATACCAAATTCGATTCCACGGTAAAAAAAACAACAACAACAACAATAAATCCCCTGGACTGTAATTCAACACGCACTCTTTTATTAAAAACATTTGAACCGTCATCTTTCTTGTAAAATGTCCGGTGTAATCGGTGACACCGGTGTTGTCACAAGTTTATTAACCGGTGGGGACATTTTCCTCACCGTCACATCCCTACCAATGACCGTTACAGGCATCGTACGTTACCTTCAGTACTGTAGAAAAAGAGTACCGTCACTTTTTTTTAATTCTGGCATCGACTTGGTACCGAAGTATCGGTTCTCGTGACATCCCTAGTTGATATCGGCAGGACGAGCGCTAGTTAACGTTAACGTTAGCCGTTAGCTCCGTGCAGGACACTGAACTATTCCTTTAAGCTCACGCTGAGGCCGACGTCGTGACTAAATATAAACTCAAACCTTTTATATATATTATTTAAGTTCAGTGACGACTCACAGAGTGACGATGTCAGCGTTGGCTGTTTCCACGGCGATGGCCAATGGGTCCTGTCCTCTCTCGTCTACAGCGTACTGATTGGCTCGTCTCTTCAGCAGCAGACACACCTGTCTGCACCCAGCCGATGGAAACCACAGGTGTTTATTCCAGTCTACTGAAACAGAGTCAGTGTGTGTGTGTGTGTGTGTGTGTGTGTGTGTGTGTGTTTACCCGGTGTGTCCGGCGGTGGCGGCGGCGTGCAGCGCTCCCTGTCCTCTGAGGTCTCGGTGGTTGACGTTTGCTCCGTTCAGCAGCAGGAACTCACAGGCCAACAGCGACCCCTGCAGACAGCACGGAGAAAACAACGAGTAACCTCTCGTTACCTGAAGCTCCTCATCAACGCCGTGACCTTTAGTTACATCACAGATCATCCACTTCCTGTCCGGTGAGAACCACGTATCTCCAGATGTGTTGAGTATTTGTTGATAAACTGAGGGATGATTATATTTTGTGTTTACGGCGCCTCCTCACCCCGACAGCAGCTCCTATCAGCGCCGTGCGCCCCCCCTCCTCGCCAATGCTCCCGTTGACCTCCGCCCCCTGGGCCAATGCTGCTGCCATGGCAACCGGGTCTCCCGCCAACGCAGCCCGATACAGACGCAGCCCGGCCTCGCCCTTCCCAACATCTGGAACAGAACAATGCTGTTAAAATAAACGTTGAACATTAAATTCACATTATTTAGGCTTATAGAGAAGAGAAGAAGAGAAGAGCCCTGATAGAGGAGGGAAGTAAATAATCACTGTGCTCCTCTTTAACCATGGTGACATCACAGGATATTATGGTCTGTAACAGACATGGACATCACTACATAAACTATTTTCTCAAAATATTCTGACATGTTCCCCATAATATTACAACTTTTTTCTCGAAATGTCGAATTTCTTTCCCTCTAAATATTCTGAATTATTTCTCAAAATATTTCAAAATGTTCAAATCATTTCTCAAAATATTCAGATATTTCAGTCTCTTTAACTAACTTTATGTTTCTGTTGGACTTACGAGCTCCATCTGAGCTGCTGCTCTTCACAAATCTCTTCTCCACATATTTCTCTTTGATCCACGTCTCTTTCTCCGCTCTGGAAGGAAGAGAAAACATATATTTGATTTGATATCTTTATATCTTTAGTTTTCTAACTGATCAGCAGCCAAACTCACCCTGAAGTTTTCATTTCATACTAACAGAACAGAACGGCTAAAGTCACCGACTGAATGTCTCCGTAACGAGATATGAAAATGAGATATTGGAGGTTTTACCGCAGGCTGTCGGCTCTGGGTTTGACTCGTCCTTCCTCTGAACATCGCGCCTCGTAGATCTGGTTCATGACGTTATTTCCCAGAACACACAGCAGCTAAAGAAGAAGAAGAAGAGACACTCAATCATTAGCATTTAGCATCAGCTCTATAGCATCATAATCATAATCATTTTAATTTAACCCTAAATAAATACAGAGCTGGATTAAATTCATAGATTACACTAAGCAGACTGTATTACTGTGTGTGTGTGTGTGTGTGTGTGTGTGTGTGTGTGTGTGTTACCTTCAGCTGTTCAGCCTCCCATGAGTCCAGAGTCAGAGATCTCACCTTGGACAGGTGAACACCCAGACTCCTGGAAACACGATGACATCATGTATATATATTTAGTTACATTAATATTGTATAAGTACTATCATGTAGTATAATGTCCTGTAAATATATATATATATCTATATATATGTATATGTATATATATATATACATACTATGTACTATCTATAGTGTAAAACATGAGATAATACTGTGATGGGGTGACCTGTGTATGCCGGAGCACTCGATGCACATGGTGACTCCCAGGTTGATGGAGGCCCAGCGAGGATCCTCCTCCCCGCAGTCACAGCAGCGCTGGTTACCGGGGCCCCTGAGGGCCACGCCCAGCACCGGGTGTCTCTGGGCAGGGGGGCCCGGGGAGGAGTCCCCGCCACACAGGAGAGGGGGGAGCTCTTTAGGCTGTACACAGGCAGGGAAGAGGACACGTGTGAGGTACTTGTACTGTACTTGAAGATGTTCTCCTCATACCACTTTCTACTTCACTACGTTTATCTTTGCTTTTAATGTTAATGCACCAAAATACAGCAACATACAAAATGATCCTCTGGTTTACAGACGTCTCTTTACACATCCACGGACACAGACTCATTGGTGTTTTCAGTCCAAAATGGCGTATCGTCTCTTTGCTTCTAAACTCTTCGGACGGACTACCTGTGTGAGCTGAGTGTCGGCTCTCTCTCTGTAGGCGAGGTCGATGCTGCCCTGCACAGCGCTGAGCCAGGCCTGCTTCAGCTGCTCCGAGTCGGCCTGCAGAGCACAGCATCTAACACACACACACACACACAGTAAACCACATCGGTGAGCCTCACTGTTGCTCCTTCATCACCATGAACACACACATTAAACCTTTCTAAAGTGGAAGGTTGTTTATATTCTGTTCTTTTTATCTTGTCAACAAAGCCTGCTATAATATCCTCAGAACCATAAAGATGTTAGCAGGAACCGCTGGGCTCTTTCTCTCTCTGTGTGAATAAATACTTTTAAATTGAACTGAATGTGTGACGGTCTTACTTCTGAACGGAGAGCAGCTCAAAGCAGAAACGTCGGTCGACGTGCTCCAGAGATTTGACGGCACACAGTCGGAGATCCTCAAACAGAACCACGGCGTCCTCCTGCAGCACGAACACAAAAACACACGTCAGCGTTTCTCCTGCTGCTCGTTCTTCTGGCGCCAGTTCATCATCTGTTCTTTGATGGTTTTGTTTTGAAGAAGAAAAGACGCTCTAACTGCTTCACTGCGACTTTAAACATGTCACATTTATTATTAGTATTGTCTCGACAACCTTAAACAGGAGAGAAGCACATTGTGGACAGTGGTGAGAGCTCCGGAAACATCTCACTAAACGGGAAGTACAGAATTAAATCGTTGTTAAAAAGATTTTCATGAAATCAAACTCTGCTTGTGATTCTATTTACGGGCGGTTTATTTTCAACAATAGCTAATAAATGTGTTCATAATCAATAATGAACTCTCTGTACTGTAGTTTTCATTGTTAGTGGCGGAGTCACTTTTGATTCTCCCAAATTAAAAAAATCAACCTTTATGAATGTTAATTTGAACCATCAGAGTATTAATACATATAAACAGGTACACAAAATGACATCTAGTGTTTATCTGTAACATGTTTATGTTTTTATGGTTTTCATCACTAAATGTCTTTACCGCAACATTACAATCATTCTATTCATTTCCCTTTTTTAAAATTCTAGAATATTTTCAATACATTTAAATTAATTTTCATTAAGCTTTGTGCATCATTGTAAATACTGATATAACCTAACCTTTCTATGTGCTGTTTTTTTTAGTTTTTTTTTTTACATTTAATTAATTAATTAATTAATTATTTATTTTTTAAGGTTTCTATCTTACTACCATGAATTATGTTATTGTAGTACTTATTACCTTTAAACCTCTAAATTATTTTTTAAATTATTTTTATTTTATTTGTTTCTGTAACTTTACCTCTCGGGCTGGGAGGAAGGCTGGACCTGTCTCTGTGTGGGAGTGAGAAGCGATGTGTATGTGTGTATATACTGTATGTGTATATATGTATGTACACATTAAATGTTAAATGTAAGATATCATTTTTTGTACTATGGCACCGGTGTTGTGATTTGTTATGTTTGTTATGCTATGTTTGATATCAAAAAGGAATAAAAAAGAATTTTCCAAAGAGAAACACCTGAACATCCCTTTAACCTCCATCTACTGTAGTAACACACTGACTCTGGATCAGAACCTCATAGAACCCCACTGAGAAACACCTGAACATCCCTTTGACCTCCATCTACTGTAGTAACACTCTGACTACGGATCAGAACCTCATAGAACCCCACTGAGAACCACCACAACTATCCCTTTAACCTCCATCTACTGTAGTAACACACTGACTACGGATCAGAACCTCATAGAACCCCACTGAGAAACACCTGAACATCCCTTTGACCTCCATCTACTGTAGTAACACACTGACTATAGATCAGAACCTCATAGAACCCCACTGAGAACCACCACAACTATCCCTTTAACCTCCATCTACTGTAGTAACACTCTGACTACGGATCAGAACCTCATAGAACCCCACTGAGAAACACCTGAACATCCCTTTGACCTCCATCTACTGTAGTAACACTCTGACTACGGATCAGAACCTCATAGAACCCCACTGAGAACCACCACAACTATCCCTTTAACCTCCATCTACTGTAGTAACACACTGACTACGGATCAGAACCTCATAGAACCCCACTGAGAAACACCTGAACATCCCTTTGACCTCCATCTACTGTAGTAACACACTGACTATAGATCAGAACCTCATAGAACCCCACTGAGAACCACCTGAACATCCCTTTAACCTCCATCTACTGTAGTAACACACTGACTACGGATCAGAACCTCATAGAACCCCACTGAGAACCACCACAACTATCCCTTTAACCTCCATCTACTGTAGTAACACTCTGACTACGGATCAGAACCTCATAGAACCCCACTGAGAAACACCTGAACATCCCTTTAACCTCCATCTACTGTAGTAACACACTGACTATAGACCAGAACCTCATAGAACCCCACTGAGAAACACCTGAACATCCCTTTGACCTCCATCTACTGTAGTAACACTCTGACTACGGATCAGAACCTCATAGAACCCCACTGAGAAACACCACAACTATCCCTTTAACCTCCATCTACTGTAGTAACACTCTGACTACGGATCAGAACCTCATAGAACCCCACTGAGAACCACCACAACTATCCCTTTAACCTCCATCTACTGTAGTAACACTCTAACTACGGATCAGAACCTCATAGAACCCCACTGAGAACCACCACAACTATCCCTTTAACCTCCATCTACTGTAGTAACACTCTGACTACGGATCAGAACCTCATAGAACCCCACTGAGAACCACCACAACTATCCCTTTAACCTCCATCTACTGTAGTAACACTCTGACTACGGATCAGAACCTCATAGAACCCCACTGAGAACCACCACAACTATCCCTTTAACCTCCATCTACTGTAGTAACACTCTGACTACGGATCAGAACCTCATAGAACCCCACTGAGAACCACCACAACTATCCCTTTAACCTCCATCTACTGTAGTAACACTCGGACTACGGATCAGAACCTCATAGAACCCCACTGAGAAACACCTGAACATCCCTTTGACCTCCATCTACTGTAGTAACACTCGGACTATAGATCAGAACCTCATAGAACCCCACTGAGAAACACCTGAACATCCCTTTAACCTCCATCTACTGTAGTAACACTGACTATGGATCAGAACCTCATAGAACCCCACTGAGAACCACCACAACTATCCCTTTAACCTCCATCTACTGTAGTAACACTCGGACTACGGATCAGAACCTCAGAGAACCCCACTGAGAAACACCTGAACATCCCTTTGACCTCCATCTACTGTAGTAACACTCTGACTACGGATCAGAACCTCATAGAACCCCACTGAGAAACACCTGAACATCCCTTTGACCTCCATCTACTGTAGTAACACTCTGACTACGGATCAGAACCTCATAGAACCCCACTGAGAAACACCTGAACATCCCTTTAACCTCCATCTACTGTAGTAACACTCGGACTATAGATCAGAACCTCATACTACCCCACTGAGAAACACCTGAACATCCCTTTCACTGATCGCTGCAGCTGTGATAACAACAGAAAGATAGAAACCCTGTGTGTTCGTATTAATCTGGTTGATCTTTGTTATTAACGAGTTGTTAACGAGTCGTCACTTTAAATAATCGTACCTTGTGGGACTTTCTGTAAATGAGTTGGTTGTCTCTGATGGAAAACCAGCATCTGAAACAAGTTCACATTATTTAAATTAAAACACTCACACACACACACACAGATATATATAAATATTAGCTCAAAATATTCCAACATTTTCCCCACAATATTCCAACTTTTGTTTCGAAATATACCAACTTCTTTTCTCAAAATGTTCTGAATTTTTTTTCTCAAAATATTCCATCTTTTATCTTAAGATATTCCAACTTTTTTCTCGTAATATTCAAACTGTTTTTCCACAAAATATTCCAACTATTTCTCAAAATATCCTGACTTCTTTAATCAAAATATTCCTTCTTTTATCTTGAGATATTCCAACCTTTTCCTCGCAGAATTAGCTATTAGCAACTCCTGTCTGCAGTACATTCATGGTTACACTGACAGGAGCTGCTAATAGATAATTCTGTATACTTTATGTTATAAAGAAACTTTGAGAAGTCATCAGTCAGTGTAGTTTTAACTGGAGCGGTCCTTCACCAGTGGAAACCAGTAGAATTGTGTCTGTACCTCTTCCAGGTTTTGGATTTCCTCCTGGAGCGTTTGAAGAGGTAACCCTGGATGATGTCATCACTCCCGGAACACGGGCTGACCATCGGCTCTCCCGACGCATCCTGAACACAACAAGTCAGCGTTTTACGTGGGATATGTTCAATATTAAGATATAACAAAAAATACCTAAAGAGAGTCCTTAGACAGATAGAGAGATAGATAGAT
>NC_133801.1:1740833-1743333 GCF_043250625.1 Sebastes fasciatus
TTGCGCGTGGCGAGCAGCAGGTGACTCGCCCGCTCGGCGTCAGCAGCTTTGTGGCGAGACACCTGAGCGTTCTTCACCGCTGCCGTCTCCAGATCCTCCCCGATCCGGACAAACTCCCTCCTGGTCTCCACCAGCTGGGGCAGGAACCTCAGAGACACATCATCATCAATATCATCATCGCCATCATCATCATCGTCATCATCATCGTCATCAGGATAATTAGCTCGTTTTATTACTCGGCTGCTTTTCTGTTTGCTCATTGTTGTGTTTTATTGCTGCTTTTCTTGTATTTTTAATATTAGAAATAAAGCACAACAAAATATTTTATTTGCTATTTTGTCTATTTGCGTCTGCAGATTTCTCCTTAATTCACCAAAAGTTATAATTAGATAGCGCCTCATTTGCATATTTAAACATACCATTTCAGAAAACTTGTTTTCATGGTGATATCTATTAGTTAAGATGTTAACTCCATTCACCCGTAGTGTCTCCACTTAAAATGTTCTTCTTATCATTATTCAATTTAATTAATTTATTTTTGTTTGTATGCATGTATATATATATATATATATATATATACACCCACACTGTATATACACTGTATATATAATGAGGCAATAAATATAGAAATTAATTAATATAATTCAATAATTCAATAAATAAATAAGATAATGAAATAAATAAATAAGCCTATGAAATAAATCCTGTAATAAATATAGAAATGAATTAACATAGTTCAATAAATAAATAAATAAATAGATAGATAAATAAATAAATAAGCAAGCCTATGAAAAAAAAAAAAAATGCCTAGAATTGAATTAAATAATTTTTGGGAAATAAATGTGGCATTAGAAAATTAAAGTCCCCTGAAATAAATAAAATTAGTCCTTTGAAAAACATCATTTTTAAAGTAAAAACCTATTTATTAATTTATTGAACTAAACTGAGTCATTATATAGTTACATTTATTTATATATTTATGACTCATTTATTTCAAGATTTATTTCAGAGGCAATATTTATTAATTATTATTATTATTATTATTATTATTATTTATTATTTATCTATTTATTTATTTAATATTGAAATAAAAAGCATTCTATATAAAGCCTCATTGCTATCATGGCTGAAATGTGTGTGTGTTGGACCTACTGTGTACAGAGGTTGGTCATCTGCTGTCTGATGGCTCTCTGAGTCTGATCGAACAACATCTGAGGACAAAAGACAGACAGATGATCACGAGACCTTCTGCTGCTGCCTTCTGCTACTGACCGGTCCTACCACCAGGTTCTGGTCCAGAGAGAGCCAGGTTCTGGCCTGTATCTCTTACTTTATATCAGCTTGGACTACCTCTATCATTCAGCCTATAAACACTGCCACAGACTAGACATGAAGAGACCTGGAGACCTGCAGAAACAGGATTCTAGCTGGATCTACAGCAGCTGAACTGGGTCTGAGATGTGGTTCTCAGCATGGACCCTGTCAAGGTGATCTCCTGCACGGGACACCAACAGGTACGCTCGCACTGTGGTGCTTTCAGGAGGGAAAATCCACGTCTGTAAACCAAACTCAATTCAAAAGTCATGCATTTTAAGATTAATAAATAAATAGGGGTTCCAGGACCAGAGCCTCAAAAATATCTAAATTTTCTTAGATTTTATTGATTAAAACAATAAGTTATAATTCTTAGTGTGTGCGTGTACTCACAGTGTGGAAGCTGACCATCTCCTGCAGGCCTTGGTTGAACTGGTTCAGACAGTTCTGAGGGGCAGGAAACAGGAAGTTGGTGAGAAACACTTGACAGTAAAATCATGAAAACAAAAAGCGCAGAGACGCTGAGCTTCTCCACACCGCCACGTTATACCACTGAGAACTCAACAACCGGACAATGTTTCATCTGTCCAATAGCTGCTGAGATATTTCACTTAAAACCACAAATTTCATTATATTAAATAAATAAATCTAAGTCTATGAAAAAGATAAATATGCCTGTGAAATAAATCCTGAAATAATATGAAAAATAATGAAAATAAATGAGGCAATAAATATATAAATGAATTAATATAGTTTAAAAATAAATAAATAAATAAATATGCCTAGGAAATAAATAAATGAGGCAATAAATATATAAATGAATTAATACAGTTAAATAAATAAATTGAATTTAATAAAAAAGCCTATGAAATAAATAAATGTGCCTAGGAAATAAATCCTGAAATAAATAAATGAGACAATAAATATAAAAATTAATTAATATAGTTTAATTAATTAATTAAATAAATAAATAAAGAAGCAGATGAAATAAATAAATATGCCTAGGAAATAAATCCTGAAATAAATAAATGAGGCAATAAATATATAAATTAATTCAAATAGTTAGATAAATAAATAAGCAAGCCTATGAAAAAAATAAATAAGTCAAGAATATAATTAAATAATTCTTGGGAAATAAATGTGGCAATAGGAAATAAAGGTCCCCTGAGATAAATAAAACGAGGTC
>NC_133801.1:1750833-1808333 GCF_043250625.1 Sebastes fasciatus
GTGGAGAAGGCTCAGCTCATGAATATTAATGAGGTGACGCTGCCAGACGTTGACGTGCTGTGGATGACCATTTCCGCCAAAAACATAAGATGAAAGCTTGTGATTAAAAAAATATTTTTTAAGTCATTATAATGACAAATTTTCTCGAAATAATGACTTAGTGTCCCAAAATATTGTTTTAGTATTTTAAAATAATGAATTAGTAATTTAAAATAATGACTTAATATTTCAAAATAATGAATTAGTATTTAAAATGATGACAGACTGTCAAAATAATGACTTAGTGTCTCTAAATAATGAATTAGTATTTTTAAAATAATGACTTAGTATATCAAAATAATGGCTTATCTCAAAATATTGACTTAGTATTTTAAAATGATGAGAAACTGTCAAAATAATGACTTATTTCTCTCAAAATAATTACTTAATATCTCAAAAATAATGAATGAGTATATCAAAATAATGGCTTAGTATTTTAAAATGTAGAAACTGTCAAAATAATGACTTAGTGTCTCAAAATAATGACTTAGTATCTTAAAATAATTGCTTATCTCAAAATAATGACTTAATATCTCAGCAGCTGCTTCTCACCATTGAGCTTTTTCTCCTCTAATTTCTTAATTTAACTTGTTTTGTCGTTCTTTTCTTTTCTTGCTTATTTATTAGATCTTATTTTGTTCTTTTACTGATGCCTCTTGTTGTTTGCACTGTCCCTCTTTGCTGCTGTAATCCTGCAAACATCCCCGCCGTGGGGACCAATAAAGGATCATCTCTTTATCTTATAAAAGGACCACTTCGTCCTTCAGTTCATCACAAACATTCAACACCATCACATCTGGAGACACAAACACTCAGATCATTAAATCACTTCTACAGCCGAGATAAAGAAAATACTTTTATTGGAAAACAGACGAGACAGCGAGGAGGTCAGCCAGATGTGTGCGTGTGTGTGCGTGTGTGTGTGTTCAGAAGCCGATAGAGAGCAGGATCACAGTGACGTTGTCGGCGCAGCCTCGCCTCACCGCCTCACTGGCCAACTGTTGGCAAGCAGCTTCAAACTTCACCTCCTCCTCCGTCAGCCCCGACCTCGGCTCCACGCTCTCCTCCTGCAGGATAATAACTCCAGTTTATTACAACTCTCGTCTTATTTTGGTAGTTTTTTAACGTTACTAACGGTGCGATCACACCAAGAGAAAAGCAAACATTTAGAAAGTTCTGCAGTTATAAAGAGCGTCTCTTCTTCTTTGATTTCTGAGCGGAGCTACACACGACGGACATCAGAGATAATAATATCATGAGAGACTGTAAGTTGCTGTGAATTTAAAAATATAAATATAAATATATATGTGCTTCATGTGTGTTTGTTACTCTTTAACCTCAGACAATAAAAAAAAAAATTTTTTTTAATAAATTTGAGTAATTTCTCGTTAATTTATGACTTTATAATCTCAGACAATATAAAAAAAAAATAAAAAAAATTTCAATTATTTTTTTGGTATCGTAAATTTGTTATTTTTCCCCGTAAATATTCAATTTTCAGGACAATATTACTTTTTTTTGTTCCCCTCTACAATGGCTCTAATACGCTGTCGTTGTTATTGTCTTATTTGTGAACAAACAGAAAAAGATTTTTTTTCCTCTACTGATGTTAATCAGTCAGCTCAGCTTCATAATCAGAGACACTGACCGCTGACATCTGATCGAGTTATGACTCTTAGAAAGACTCACAGGTGGCAATCACCACCAGCTGCCTCTAAAAGCTTATAAAACAACAAAATCACAAATCCAACTCAAAAATGAGACTAAAACTTTACTGTTTTTTTACTAAATGACTAAAAGTAGACTACAACTAACATATTGTCTTCAAAAAGCTAAATCAAAATAAAGCGACATCATCGCCCTGCAGACCCACAGACTGAGACGTACGGACGGAGATTGATAAACTCTATGACGGCTGCCAACATTATTAAAATAATAGTCCACGTTTCTAGTATTATATTAAATAATATTTGTGTATATTGTTTTAAATCTGAAGCTAGCCAGCTGGTTCCCATGGCGTTACAGAGGATAGGCTAGCTAACGTTAGCTTTGTAACATGAACCACTGCGTAGGGTCATCACTTCGCTGTCGTTTAGACTTGTGCTTGTGTACGTCTGAAACTGTGGGTGTCTGCAGGGCGACGTTCCTCTGATAAGGCGACAGAACATGTGACGTGACTGCACAGGAAGACTGTGAGCACAACTACAACTACATGAAGAACGACAGATGAAGACCTGAGCTGTAATCAATCCTCCTTTAAAAGAGGAGAGAGAGAAACCTGCAGGATGTTGAGGACGAATTTAACGGTTTCATCAGCAGAAAACACTTTGAACAAACCGTCACAGGCCAGGATGATAAACCTGCAGACAGAGAGAGAGAGAGAGAGAGAGAGAGAGAGAGAGAGAGAGAGAGAGAGAGAGAGAGAGAGAGAGAGAGAGAGAGAGAGAGAGAGAGAGAGAACAAACAAACAGAGAGAGAGAGAGACGTCAGCAGCTGCAACTTCCTGTTTCTGCAAGAAAACATCACCACCCAAGATGAGATTAAACAACCTAGATATAACGTGTTCATCAGGGAGCTTTACAGAAGCTGGGAGGTGGAGCCAGGCTAGCTGTTTCCCTCTGTTTCCAGTCTTTATGCTAAGCTAAGCTAACCAGCTGCACCTTCATAAACATGTGTAGAGTGTAACCAATCAGCGTCTGTGGTTGTGTTCTTGCCTGTCATTGGCTGTGAGCTGACACCTCCTCATGTCGGGGGATGAAATGACTCCACAGCGTTTGTACTGACCGTCTCCGATGGACCGGGACACCTCGAGGACGCCTAGCACCCGGCCGTCCCTGCAACACACACACACACACACACACACACACACACACACACACACACACACACACACACACACACACACACACACACACACACACACACACACACACACACACACACACACACACACACACACACACACACACACACACACACACACACACACACACACACACACACACACACACACACACACACACACACACACACACACACACACACACACACACACACACACACACACACACACACACACACACACCGTTAAACGTTAGCTTCGTCCAGCAGCAGAATAGATATAGAGAGGTAGAATATGTAACTGTTCCTGCATTAAAACAACAAGACCGATGTTCTATATTTTCTTGAGTTGTGTGCGTTTTTCAAACCAGAGAAATCTGTGATTTTTAATCAGGGTAACAGTATCGGGTATCGGGTCCAATACTGTGCTCATGTACTCGTAAAACGGCTCCAATACAACGGATCCGATACCACTTTACGGCAGCGTGACGTTAACTTCTCGTCACCATCTTTCGGGTCCTATCGCATGCGCTCACGCTCCACCTCCCCGACGGTGTGGGTGAGACACGCCGGTGGTGCGACCGACCCCTCCGGCTAGGCTCCATCCTAACTGGAGTGTTTGTTTGTAGGTGGTGTACCTGACGGTGCCTCCCGCTCTCTGGATCCTCATCCTCTCCTTGTAGATGGTCGGGTTGTGATCGGTACTCAGAGGCAGAGTCAACGACCTCCTCCGTCCGTCTGCTCCTCCCGTCGCCTCCATCCGACACAACACCGCCTGCAGACACACACACACGCACAGGCTGACAGCTTGTCCTGCAGACGTTCATCTGACGGGTATTTAAGGTCATACATAGAGCACTCTGTTAGAATCCCAGCGTTACCCTGCTGTCTCCCAGGTTGGCCACGTACACCACGTCGTCCACCACCAGCACACAGGTCGCCGTGGAGCCGTCCTTCCACGCTGGCTTCCTGTTGCACAATACAGAGAGACGACTGACGGAGGCTGAATTATTCTCCATTAACATCAGAGAGCTGACTGATCTGTGATCATCTCCTGGACGTACAAACCACTATCACTGGATTACTGTGAGACTGAAGAAAACTGATGATGTTTCTGAAGCGTCTTCTTTCTATGATTTCTGAGAGGATTTATAGACATTTATTCATGATCAAATCTTACAATAAGTCTAAAAAATGACTTAAAGTCTGCCCTGTGACGTTGTAACGTTGTAACGTAGCAACGTAGTGACTGCACAGCGTTTGTATTCAGGGTTTCTCTGTGAACTCTTACTGGCTGGAAGCTTTCTTCAGGAAGTCGTCATCCGTCTGCCTGAAAGTGTCCAGGAGACATTTCCTAATTAGCTTGTCCACATTCTCCGTTTCTCCTGAAAGAGACGACACGTTTCAGCCGTTAAGGAGGCAGCGATCCGTTTCATCCTGTTCATCTTCAGAAGAGAAATAACTAACTATTTATAATCTAATTTAATACGTTTTAAGACCTAAACAAATAAAATGTAAAACTCTTCCCACAGCAGAACGACTGCACATTAAGACCGGGCGACATTTCATTAATATGGATATTTTCTAGGACTGTCAATCCATAAAATAGTTAATCGCACATGTTTTATCTGTTCAAAATGTACCTTAAAAGGGAAGTTTGTCAAGTATTTAATACTCTTATCAACATGGGAGTGAACAAATATACTGCTTTATGTAAATGTATGAATGATAAAAATACAAAAAAAAACCCACTTAAAAACTTCAAAAAATACAAAAAAAATACTTCAAGGTAATTTAAACTACAAAAAAATAAAAATAAAAACACTTCAAAACAAAATTTCAAAAAACATGAAACTAAAAAAAAATTAAAAACTTTTAAAAAAAAGTAAACAAAAAAAAATAAAAACATTTTCGAACGTTGTTCGGACATTTCTCAGAATTTTTTCGGACTTTTTTCTGATAATTTTCAGACATTTTTTGAACAAAAACCCTCACACATTCACATATCTGGAGGTCAGAGGTCAAGGGACCACTTTGAAAATGGACATGCAAGTTTTCTAGTTTCATATGACACCAGGATCTTCACTCTATCTTTAAAACTGAGCCGCTACAACCTAAAAATCACAAGTTGCGTTAAAGCGTTATAGAAATTAGTGGCGTTAAAACAGATTTTTGTTTCCTTGTTATTGTTCAAATCGGCGGGACGAGAGCTAGTTACCGTTAGCTGCTAGCAGCCGGTAAGCAGCACGGAGTTAACAGCTAACGCTAACTAGCTCTCCTCTCCTTATACACTGTATTAATAATCTGAATCTGTAAAGTAACTAGTACTCTAGTGGAGTAAAAAGTACAATATTTACTCTGAGATGTAATGGAGTAGAAGTAGAAAGTAGCAGAACATGGAAATACTCAAGTAAAGTACAAGTACCTTGAATGTGTGCTTAGCTGTTAAAGATGGATACCGGTCGATGACACATCAGTGAAACGAGTAAAATAAAGACACGTGGTGATTAAACGGCGGACTGTCCCTTTAAAACTCACCGCTGGGGAACTTCTTGGCCAGATTGTGGTGGAGATGCTCCGCGGCGAATCGAGAGGCTCGAGCTCCGCCGTGACCGTCAAACACGGCGAAGTACGAGACACGAGACCTGCGGGGACACAAAGGACACGTCAGAGAGACGAAAAGCTCCCTCGCTCCGCTGATGATGACGACTTCCTGTTGGACTTACACTTGTCCCGGCAGAGCGGACAGACAGCCGCTCATGTCCGGCAGCAGAATGTGAGCGTCCTGCATCTCCTCCCGCTCGCCACGCCTCACCGCCACGTAGCCTTTCAGCACGGGGAGGCCTGGACGACGACACACATGTCAGTCTTTAAACACATCATGTGTTCATGTCATGATGTACTCTACTCTGTTCTACTGTAATTAGAGGGAGAAAGAAACAAACATTGTGGTGGAAGAGCTGAAGACCTTCTTTACAAACTTTCTTGACCTCCTCCTCCTCTTTTATATCAGCGTAACACTCGGCGTCTTCTCGTTTTCGTTTTAATCTCTTCTCCTCCTCCTCCTCCTCTTCTTCTTCTTCGGTGTCCTGTGGTCGAGCTGTGACCGCTGCTGGAACTGGACCTGAAGAAGAATCAAACCAAACTGGTGAGGAGCAACAAAACGCTTCATGACGGAGAGAAAATCCTGAATTTAAAAAAGGTACAAAATGGTTTGTTTCCATTCATATTAAAGCTGAAGCAGAATCATATAAACGCTCCAATACGCCTTCAACGCCAACGCCAACACCAACGTCATTTCTTTCCACACTAACGCTGACTTCCATTTTCTCCACTCCTATTAATCCTCCCATCGTTACAGGATCAAGTTTCAACTAATGTGAGAATCTGTCACCGGTACACTTTACTAGAGCTGAAAATAAATAATGGGCAACTATTTTGATAATCGATTTGTCAGTTCAGTAATTTTTTAAAGCAAAAATAGTGAAACAATTCCAATATCTTCTGATTCCAGCCTCTCAAACGAGACGATTTCCTGCTTTTCTTTGTCATATATTATTGAAAACTTAATATTTTTGTGTGTTTGGTCGAACAAAACGACATTTGGAGACGTCACGTTTGGCTCTGTGAAGTTGTCATGGACATTTCTTGACATGTTTTTTGCTGTTTCATAGAATACACGATTATTAATTAAAAAAATGATCAGCAGATTAATCAATAATGAAAACACTCGGTAGTTGCTGCCCTACACTTTAACCTTTATACTATTTATTTAATGTTACTTCCTGTTTATAGCTGCACACATCGTAGTATACATATATATTTATTTATTTATTTATTTATTAAACCATCACAACAGTATAAGTATTATATATATATATATATATAATATATATATATAATATTTATGTGCATTACCTGTATACATAATCACAAATAAAAAAGTTTTTGTCTTTGCCAAACTTTATTATGTTAATATGTTTTATTACATTACTATATTATATTTATATCATAATTCTATATTTATCATCACTACTTAATCACATTATATATTATTCCACCACTCTCACTTTTAACTTAATTTGACTTTAATTGCTCCTGTATAGTTTATATACTTCTAATTATTTATTTTTTAAACTTTATTTATTTATTTGTATTTATTTCTGTCCTTGTGCTGCAAAACCTTATTATGTTATCTTATAAAATATAACATGAGGTGAAATGTACTAATATAGTATATATATATATAATATATGATATAGTGCAGAAAATAAAATATAATATCTAGAATAGTATTCATCATCAGAACTAAAGTCTCTCCATTCACAACATCCTGGTTTTATTAACATTAAATGGCTAATTGGTCTGAACTCACCTGTGCAGGTGTGTGTTGGTTCTGGCAGGTCGTCGAATAGATCCATTCTGCTCAGGTGCTAACCAACCAGCTAACTAGCCTAGCCTAGCCTAGCCTAGCCCAGCCTAGCCTAGCCTCTCCCAGTCCAGTCCAGCCAGCCCAGCCTAGCCTAGCCTAGCCTAGCCCAGCCTAGCCTAGCCTCTCCCAGTCCAGTCCAGCCCAGCCCAGCCTAGCTTAGCCTAGCCTAGCCTAGCCCAGCCTAGCCTAGCCTCTCCCAGTCCAGTCCAGCCAGCCCAGCCTAGCCTAGCCTAGCCTAGCCTAGCCTAGCCGGTTAGCTACCTGTGTGCACCTGTGCACGGCTCAGAGTCCGTGCGTGAGTTAACGTTGATGAGTTGACGGTTAAAATGTGTGAAACGTTTCATTAAACACGTTGAATGATTCTCTCAGTCCGCCGCTCGTTCATCATTTAGATCATGTAGCTGCAGAGAGGAACCAGGTTAGCATCAGGTTAGCATCAGGTTAGCATCTGCGTCACAGCACTTCCGACAGCCTTCACAATAAAAGCCTCTACCACACTATAAAGAGCAGTGATGAGAACATCTGAAAAATAATATAATTTATAAGAACTTATTAACTTATATATAAATAATACAAAATATTTTTTTTAATTAATCAATTAAATAGATTAATCGATAAAGAAATAATCGTTAGTTGCAGCTCTGAAAATTAAGCTGCTTTTCTTTAAAAATGTTTTGTGTTTTCAAACAATAAAAACAAAAATAAAATAAATAAATAAATAATAAATAAATAATAAATAAATGACTCGTGAATCATTTAAAAATCATGTTTTTATTTTAGAAGCTTTAAATCAACTAGTCAGTTAATAAAACTAATCAGCAGCCAATAATTGATCAGCTCTGTTAAAAAAACAACAAAATAAAAGTCCTCAACGTTAAAACCTATTTGATCAACAAAATAAAAGTTCTCAACGTTAAAACATATTTGATTGACAAAAATAAAAGTCCTCAAAGTTAACATGTTTTTGATCAACAAAATAAAAGTCTTCAACATTAAATCGTCTTTGGACAACAAAATAAAAGCCCTCAATGTTAAAACGACATTGGTCCGTCTTCGTCGTCGTCGTCATCCTCCTCCTCCCTGGCTGTTGCTATGGTAACCAGCTCACCTTTAAGGTAAACCAGCACACACTGAAACACACATCACACTCTGAGAAAAAGTTCACATTAAAAAAAATATATTTTTGTTTTAAAAAAATAGATTGAAAATCCAAACTTTATGTAAATCTGAGCAGGTTCAGACGACGACGGATGATGACGATGATGATGAAGGCGGTCTCAGAGCGACGACACGTGTTCAGGCCTTGGCGTCGAGCATCTCCAGCAGTAGTTTGTGGAGCGGGACGCAGCGGTGGCGGTGCAGCCGCAGGAAGGCCTGCACGGCGCGGTCGGCGGTCTGTCGCAGCAGAGGGAGGCTCATCAGCAGCCGACCCGCCCGCCGCTGCTCTCTGCGGGACGACTCGTACTCCTGCAGCGCCTCGTGGAGCCCGTCCTGGAACCGCTGCACCGAGTCAGGACAGTCCACCGGGTCGGCGTCTGAGAGAGGACGCAGAGAGAGCGGGAGAGAAGACGTTAGGACACTACTAGTATACTTCTTTTAAACTTCAACATAAGAGAGTATACTTTCAGTTTACTTTTTATGTACTTATTAGAGATATACTTAACAAAAGTATACTTAAGTATCCTTAGCTTATACCGACAAGTGTACAGAAAAGTCTAAGTATACTTGACTTATGCTGAAAAGTATACAGAAAAGTATATTTGACTAAGTACTTTAAGTTGACTTCAGATAACTTACAAGTATACTTGCAGGAAAAAATATTAAACTAGTTTACTGAGAGTACTTTAAAGTGCACTTTCGAGAGGTCGGTAGGAGGGAGATCAAAGAAAGGTCAAGGTCAGCCTGTGGGTGTTTGTACCACACACACACACACACACACACACACACACACACACACACACACACACACACACGCACACACACACTCACACACACACACACACACACGCACACACACACTCACACACACACACACACACGCACACACACACTCACACACACACACACACACACACTCACACACACACACACACACTCACACACACACACACACACGCACACACACACTCACACACACCCTCCCCGTGTCCTCCAGACAGTTAACTAACAGTTTATAGATCCAGAACCGAGTCCATCAATAAACTTTATTGATCCGAGGCTCAGACAGTGGGAGACTGACCAGACTTCAGCTGGAAGTGTCCCATCATGCACTGCTTCAACAGGAGTGTCTGATGTTATTATTGATCAGTGTTAGCATTGTTAGCATTGTTAGCATCAACAACAACTGATCCTGCTGTTCTATATGATCTTCTTCCTCTGAGTCACAGAGCTCCATTAAAACACATCAGTGAGTTTCACTGTGTCACCCAGGGACACGTTCCTTCATCACCATGAACCTAAAATATATATATATATAATAGAAAATAAAATAACAAAAAAACACTATTAAGAAAAACAAAAACTTTAAACTTAAAAAAATACTTAAAAAAAAACTTAAATCAAAAAAACAAAATCAAAAAACATGAAAACTAAAATAAATCAAAAAACTTAAATTAAATTAAAAACTTAAACAAAAATAAACGAAAAACAAATTCTAAAAATCTTTAAAAAATTTAAAAAACATAAACTTAAAAAAACAAAACATTTAAAAATTATTTAAACATTTTTTTCACTTAAAATAAAATTCAAAACTTCAAAAAAACTTAAACTAAAAAAAAACAAAAACTTGGGTAAATATGCTGCATTATGCAAATGTATGTATAAAGTTATTATTGGAAATCAATTAACAAAACAAAACTATGACAGATATTGTATGACATAACATGGTTGGTACCGATGGATTCATCAGGTTTTCTAGTATCTTATGATACCAGGATCTTCACTCTATCTTTAAAACTGAGCCGCTGCAACCTAAAAATCACAAGTTTTGTTAATGCGTTAAATAAATGAATGGTGTTTGTGTTGAGGTGTTATTAACTTTGACAGCCCTAATCTAAAGTTTATCTGCATCATATCCATACAGCGAACATCCAATAACTTCTATATAATATTTCTACTTGATGATATTTTTCTATTCGTGTTTTGTGACAGTTTTTTGTTCTCAAAGTTTCTGGGTCTAATCAATACCATGATGCTTCAGCTCCCAGCCTCTGATCGATGTCAATAACCACTCCTCTGGGATCAATAAGTTCAGACCCCCCCCACCCCCCTCCATTCTCCTCTCTCTTAATTGTAAATCAATATGAGTTTTATTCATGTTGCTGTTTGTGTGTCAGAGGCAGCTGCCTCCCTGCTGGGAGCTCTGAAGGTTTCAGGTTAACGGTTTAATGTGATGTGGTCTCAGGCTGCAACCACACTAACGCGGTTTACTACACAGTACTATTACTACAACGTTTATACAAACTAGTATTATTAACCAAATGCACTTAAAGTATCGAAAGTACTCATTATGCAAAATGACCCATTGTGAAATATATTCTATATGTATTATTGGAATATTATTATCTGTATTCATGTAAGCAGCATTTTACTGTTGTCAAGGCTGATTTTAACTACTGTTAATATACTGTTATGTAGATTAATTTATAATAATGCGTCATATTTTTTTAATCAGTCATGTGTTGGATTTTAGAAACGTACATATTTTTTATGTAAACTCTTTATGTTAGCTGTCAGATAAATGTAGTGCAGTAAAAAGTACAATATTTCCCTCTAGGGTGTAGTGGAGTAGAAGTATAAAGTACCATAAAATGGAATTACGCAAGTATAAGTACCTCAAAACTGTAGTAAAGTAAAGTACTTGAGTAAATGTATTTTGTTACTTAACTACTCACACAGATGTGTGATACATACCATGAGTACACCTACTGAAATGAGCACAAATTAACACAGAGCTACTGATTTACAGTGTGTATAATATACAACAAGAAAATGCAAAATACTTGACCGAGATGAAGACGGCCAAAAACAAACATGGTGACGGCCAGAAACCAAGATGGTGACGGCCAGAAACCAAGATGGTGACGGCCAGAAACCAAGATGGCACTAAATGTGTACTTTAGTACAATACTTGAGTAGATGTACTTAGTTACTTTCCACCACTAGATTTGATACATATACACATATTTTGTATTGTTGATAGACGTCTCTGCTGGCTCATATCGTGTGTGCGTGCGTGTGCGTGCGTACCAGAGTTAGCGAGAGCCATGGCCTTCAGCGTCACGACCTCCTCGGGGCTCAGGTTCATCGCCTGGTATTTCGCCGTCAGGTGACGCAGCGCCTCGTACAGGTCGGCCAATCCCGCGGCTCGACACTGAGCCTCGTCCAGCCGCAGGTTCCCGGCGAAAACAAGCTCCTCCCCAGCCGCGCCCTGCGACCGCCAGGCCACGCCCACCAGCAGCGCCTCCATCCAACCGCTCTGCAGCAGCGACATCTGGTCGACCAATGAGAGGCCGGAGAAACCTGAGGGGGGGCGGGGCAGAGCAGGTGTCACTCACATTAAATATCAGGATAATCAGGCCATAAGGAAACCAGCCAATCAGAAGCCTTCAGGTGATGTGGGCGTGTACCTGGGATCTGTTTGGCCCAGCCAATCAGAACCAGCAGCTCCCGGTTCAGGAGGTCACAGAGGGTCAGCAGGGTCCGCAGGCTGCCGTCATTGGTGGAATCATCCTGATTGGCAGCCAGCGGGGCGGGCTCCGTCAGCAGCAGGTGGGAGACCACCTTGTTTCCTAGAAGACAGTCAGTGATTCATATTTAATAAAATCAGGTTGTTATTATCTTCATGTTGGAGCTTCAGGTGTGAACTCACTGCTGCTGACGGGGTGACTGTACGGCGCTCTGCTGTATAAACCCAGACCCGTCTCCACCCGCCGCTTGTACTTCTGCCGTCCTCCTCTCACTCGGTCCATCCGAACTCCTGCAACACAGAGACCACGTTCACAACCACAGCCTGTGATACAGTAGGTCAGATTAAAGACACATGAAATACCACTAATGGTGCAGCGACAACTTTTCTCAACTGTCTCTTTGATATACAAAGAGCCTCTCTTAGTAGTGATTTTGAGTCTCTTTGGAGTCATTTTGTGTCTCTTTGTGGTTGTTTTGAGTCTCTTAGTGGTTGTTTTGTGTCTCTTTGGAGTCATTTTGTGTCTCTTTGTGGTTGTTTTGAGTCTCTTTGTGGTTGTTTTGTGTCTCTTTGTGGTAGTTTTGCATCTCTTTGTGGTTGTTTTGAGTCTCTTTGTGGTTGTTTTGAGTCTCTTTTGTGGTTGTTTTGCATCTCTTAGTGGTCATTTTGTGTCCCTAGTCATTCTGAGTCTCTAGTCATTTTGTGTCTCTTTGTGGTTGTTTTGAGTCTCTTTGTGGTTGTTTTGTGTCTCTTTGTGGTTGTTTTGAGTCTCTTTGTAGTTGTTTTGTGTCTCTTTGGAGTCATTTTGTGTCTCTTTGTGGTTGTTTTGAGTTTCTTTGTGGTTGTTTTGTGTCTCTTTGTGGTTGTTTTGAGTCTCTTTGTGGTTGTTTTGAGTCTCTTTGTAGTTGTTTTGCATCTCTTTGTGGTTGTTTTGTGTCTCTTTGTGGTTGTTTTGAGTCTCTTTGTGGTAGTTTTGCATCTCTTTTGGGTCTTGGTGGCCTTTAAACTGAGCTCTGTGACTTTCCAATCAAAAAAGTTAACATTCACTTCAAACAGAGGCTCAACAGCACTGCAAAGACTCATGGGAAGCCTCTGTGACAGACTGACGGACAGACGGACAGACGGACAGACGGACGGACAGACGTGACGTACCCTCCCTCATCATCCCGGCCTGGAGACATTTCTGGAAGCGGCAGGCCTGACAGGCTTTCCTCCTCCGCTTGGTGATCTCACACTCGTTCATCACCGGACAGCTGTACTCGATGTTACCTAGGCAACCATAAACAGGAAGGACAATGACATCACATCCTCACTCAGTGACACAGTTATTTTGAGTGTAATGATGGATCAATAAATAATACAAATAAGGGTTTAAAACGTATATATATTTATTATAATTAAACAAATTAAATGTCCTCTTTGCTTCCGTGGATGTGTTAAAATCAATCAGATGTGACCGATCAATCAATCAGTCAATCAATCGTCTGAACGCTGGGATGCTGTTTCTCTAGTCTGAATCCAGCAGCTGATGTGTGAGCTCATAGCTTCACACACTAATCAATGCAGTGACTGCTGCTGTATTGATCAGCTCCGCCTATTAGTTCACTTATTGATCAACACACACACACACACACACACACACACACACTGTGGTTCTCACCTTGGATGGTCCTCTTGAAGAACGCCTTGCAGGCCTCGCAGGATGCCACGCCGTAGTGATACCCGGAGGCGAAGTCGCCACACACCAGGCAGAGCCTCTTGGGCCCCACAGCACCGATCGCCGTCAGGTAGTCGCCCCTCAGGATGGAGTCCACCTGCAACGAGGAGACACACTGAAGTCTCTGCTGCTGTCTGAACATTCATCATCAACTCTGCTCCCAAAGCTCAGAGCCCATTGGTTCCTACTGAAGACGTCGAAAACACAAACATATAGTTTCACTTTGAAAACAGCTGCTCACTTTTTATCAGACAAACAGGAGGAAATAGTGACTTTGTTGGGGACTAGTTTCAGCGGCGGATTAATCCACATGTTGTGCTCTAAAGAGTATTAGTGGCAGCAGGACGGTGCCACAAATACCACATATTTGGCCATCTCCATCTTGGTTTTTGTCCGTCGCCATCTTGGTTTTTGTCCGTCGCCATCTTGGCTTTTGTCCGTCGCCATCTTGGTTTTTGTCCGTCGCCATCTTGGTTTCTGGTCGTCACCATCTTGGTTTTGAGCTGTGAAACAGACAATAAAATAGATAATAAACTTTCTTCACCTGTGCTGAAAACGAATCCGTCTGCGACATCGAGAAACGCACGGAAGCCTCCGACACCACGGCGCTGCCTCCGACGCTTCCTCCGCTGGAACTAGATCCGGTCGGGGAGTCTGGCTCCGGCGCTCCACAGAGGGGGCTGTAGGAGGAGGAGGAGGAGGAAGAGGAGGAGGAGGCCGGGCTGGGGAGGAGGAAGGCCCGGTGTGAGGGGCTGAGAGCGGGCGTGGTGTCCAGAGGGAAGGAGGGACTGAGGGAGGAGGAGTGGAGGAAGGAGGCCGGAGACTGAGCTTCATCAGCGGGGCACGAGGAGGAGGAGGAGGAGGAGGAGGAGGAGGAGTCCAAGAGGCTGAGGAGGAGGAAGAGTGTGAGATTAAACAGCTGATGGACGAATGAAAGATTGATCATTGTAACAATGAAAAAATTAAATCAATGATTATCTAAAATATTTGATTATATAAAATTGAATTACGGCTGATACATCATCAGATTTTTTAAACTCCCAAAAAAAGATTCAGCATCTGTACCACAAAAGTACTACTTCTATATCTATTTCTATATACTTCTATAACTGCCACTGATCTAAAAGTACATTTTAGTCCTAAAACTACTGGTGGAGCTGCTGTTATAGTTGCATAAATGACAATAAACTATTTATAACTTCTTCTAAAAGTGTTGGAAAAGCTGAACAACAGAAGATGTAGAAAAACACAGACATAAATAAATAATAATTTAAATAAATAGAGATAAATAATAATTTAAATAAATAGAGATAAATAATACATAATAATTAATAATGAACAAATATTGAGTTGTTGTTAGTTTCTCACCGCTGTGGACTGATGAAGTGATATTCGTCTGTCAGACTGAAGTCCTTCAGCTCCATCCTGAACCTGATCTCAGATCAGTGAGTCTCACAAATCCAACAAAACTATCAAATAAAAACCTGCCTCAGCGGTGCGTTCACACGCTCAGCTTTCAGTCAGTAAAAAAGGCTTTTCTGGTGGTGCTTAAAGGTCCTAGAGGACAGTGTGGGAAATAAAGTTTCTGTGACCTCTGACCTGGTGTTTCCTGCAGAGAGGAGACAGAGAGATGGACACAGACAGACATCTGAGGCTCGGAGGCGTCTGCAGCGTTATTTATCCGTCTTATCTGAGGGGGCGGCGCCGAAAGGATCAGCCAATCAGCACTCAGCATCACCAGCCTGACTTCTTCTATCAGGTCTATTGATCAGGACAGTGACAGATGTAGGACACGTCTGAAGCTCCTCTCAAACATTAAAAACATTTAATATTATTATCAATAAAAATAAACAGTCAAAGGCCGAGTTTTGTGCTTTTATAAAAACATTTAACAAATTAATGTTGACTGAGAGCCTCCTTATTATTATATTATTATTATTATTATTATTATTATTATTATTATTATCATAATACAGAGAAATAAATGTCAAAAGACAGGAAGAGCACACTTAAATAAACAAAATAAAATAAAGGAAAATAAATCATAATTATAACAATTCATGAATTTATCGAAAAAACACAATAGTAGTAGAAATAGTAATAATAATAATAATAATAATAAAAACATAATAATAAAGTCATGGCAACAATAATAATAATACAACAACAACAATAGTAATACTAATACTAATAACAACAGCAATAAATAATAAATAATAAATAATAAATGATAATATAGAAGCGAATGAAAATTAAAAACTAAGTTAGTTTCATCAAACAGCTGAGTCCTCTGTGTTGTTTCAGGGAATCTTTTAAATACCGATCTTGATTATTTATAGACAAATAAATTAAAATATAATAAAGGGATTTAGTATTTCTCCCCAGCGTCTTATCCTGGAAATCTATAAATATTCTGGAAGTTCCATAAAAATAAAATGCGAAAAGTTAAAGGATAAGATATATATATATATATATATATATATATATATATATATATATATATAAATATGTCATCAGATAGTGCGAAGTAGAAATTTGACCTCAGTATTAAAAAGATTTACAGGAAAATGTGATTTTTCATATAACCATAATAAAAACGACTAAAAGGAATATCTTATCTTAAAAATTAAATAAATTAGAGCTGTCAGAGTTAACGCGATAATAACGTGTTAATGCAAATTCATTTTAACGCCACTAATATCTTTAACACATTAACTAATTATAGTTCACTGAGTGTGTTTCTGAGAACATGTAATGTAGAAATAATCCTGAAGTTGAATCCGTCTTTATTTTAGATCAACAACGGTTCGTTTAAAAGTTTCTAGTGAGTTTCCAGAGGCGGTGAGTCGCGTCGGTCGCCCATGATTTGCATAAAGTAGCCTAGACCTCAACTTTATGCAAATAAGGAGCGGCCGACGAGACGCCCCGTCTCTCGAATCGTGCCGCCACACTCCCAGAATGCATTGCACGACCGCTTAGACAATGAATGGGAAGCGTGGAAAGGACGGAGGCTGTGGATACGAACCAGGAGAGAGCTGAGGATTAACAGCTGTGTGTGTGAGAGAGGATGCTGAAGCAGCAAGATGCACTCCCACACACTCACACACCCACACACACACCCACGTCACACTCACACACACACTCACACACCCACGTCACACTCACACTCACACTCACACTTACAGCGTCCTAATCTGCCCCTCAGATGTTCAGGCTGCTCAGATCAGCCTCACCTACATCTGCTGTTTCATAAGAGCTACATAACTACACCTGTCTGTCCCTCTGTCCCTCTGTCCCTCTGTCCCTCTGTCCATCTGTCCATCTGTCTCTGTCTGTCCATCTGTCCATCTGTCTCTGTCTGTCTGTCTGTCTGTCTGTCTGTCTGTCTGTCTGTCTGTCTGTATATGAAAATGGCCGACATGACAGCTCCCCAAAAGTGAGGCTAAAACATCTGGATCGCCCCCTGGTGACCGGCTGCAGTACAGCTCATAAAGGACACACTTACGCACTGACAGCTGTTGTTGCCTGTTGGGCTGCAGTTTGCCATGTTATGATGTGAGCATATTGTTTTATGCTAAATACAGTACCTGTGAGGGTTTCTGGACAATATCTGTTTTTATTTTAGTTTTTAAGTTTTTTTTAGTGTTATGTTTTTAAATTTTTTTTTTAGTTTTTTTTTTTAAGTTTTTTTTTTTTTTTTTTAAGTGCTTTTAAAGTTTTTCGTTTTTTTAAGTTTACGTTTTTTTAAGTTTTTTTTTAAGTTGTTAAGTTTTTTTTAGTGTACGTTTGTTTTTTTAAGTTTAGTTTTTTGTTTTGTTTTTTATTTTCTATTATAATTTATGTTAATGTAATATAGAACAGCAGGATCAGTTGTTGATGCTAACAATGCTAACAATGCTAACAGTGATCAATAACATCAGATACTCGAAGCAGTGCATGATGGGTATTAAATACTTGACTAATCTCCCTTTAAGGTACATTTGTGATTAATCGCGATTAAATATTTGAATCGATTGACAACCCTAATTATTATATTATTGATCATTATATTATTCTGTCTGTATTACCACCATCTCATTTATTAAGTTAAAGTTGCCTCAGTTCCAAATAAAGTATTATTATTATCCTGGTTTTAAGAGTAGTGACGTGTATTACAGTATTCATGTGGTAATATAATGAAGGTGTAACGACATAATGTTGGTCTGGTGTCATTTAAAGACAGTTTATCAGTGAAATGATCCTCGAGTGCAGAGAGATAATCTGAGTAAAAATATCCTGAGATAAATCTGGATTCACACGGTGAAATCCCCCGACGGCGTTCCCACAAGCTGACCTACTCACCTGGATCAGATCTGGGTCATCGGCGCTCTGAGTCAACGCCGCCGTCACATCACACCACGGCTCTCTGCAGGCCTCCACGGTAACACCTCGTATTACATTACACAACCGAGAATAAAAAGAGACAATAAATACATTATAAAAACTAGTTACCTCCATGTTTCCTCCTAAATCCTGTTGTTTAACCCCCGACCGTCCACAGGTCTGTCTGGCTGTTCATCATCATCATCATCACTGTCACGTGTAACTGAAGCAGTTAAAACAAAGCAGCTAACAACAAATGTTTCTCTGTGTTAATGAAAATATGCTGAACAGCTTATTTTAACAAACATACCTGCAGCTTCCTGTAGTGTCGTGTCCTCCGGTGTGACGTCATCACTCATCAGGTTATTAAGGAAAACATTTACTGAACCCCACGTGGTTATTAATCCTCTCTGAAACCAAGATGGTGACGGCCAAAAACCAGGCAACGTTCTGTTATACGTAGCAACAGTCTGCTATACGTAGCAACGGTCTGTTATACGTAGCAACGGTCTGCTATACGTAGCAACGGTCTGCTATACGTAGCAACGGTCTGTTATACGTAGCAACGGTCTGCTATACGTAGCAACGGTCTGCTATACGTAGCAACGGTCTGTTATACGTAGCAACGGTCTGCTATACGTAGCAACGGTCTGCTATACGTAGCAACGGTCTGTTATACGTAGCAACGGTCTGCTATACGTAGCAACGGTCTGCTATACGTAGCAACGGTCTGTTATACGTAGCAACGGTCTGCTATACGTAGCAACGGTCTGCTATACGTAGCAACGGTCTGCTATACGTAGCAACGGTCTGTTATACGTAGCAACGGTCTGCTATACATAGCAACGGTCTGTTATACGTAGCAACGGTCTGTTATACGTAGCAACGGTCTGTTATACGTAGCAACAGTCTGTTATACGTAGCAACGGTCTGTTATACGTAGCAACAGTCTGTTATACGTAGCAACGGTCTGCTATACGTAGCAACGGTCTATTATACGTAGTAACGGTTTGTTATACGTAGCAACGGTCAGTTATACAGAAATAACATATTGTAGAACGCCGTGATCGACCAATCAGAATCGAGTATTCCACAAAACCGTGTAATAAACGGATGTATTTTTTTTTCTCGGTGGGTCAGAACTTGACAGTGGGGTCAGTTTGTAATCACACTCGTGTGTGTGTGTGTGTGTGTGTGTGTGTGTGTGTGTGTGTGTGTGTGTTGGACCAGGATACCTGCGGTGGAAGTGAAAGCTGATATTCCGCTGGCTCACAGTTTCAGCCTCAGTACTGGGTGAACCTGTGTAATCCCGTTAATGCTGCCTGAGGGTGAAGCTGTGAGAGAGCGTGGACAGATTGGCCTACAACACAAAGAGGCTTAGAGAGACCTGGATCCACTTTAACAGCAGCATTAAGGTTATGGAGCCAGCTGGAGGATCACAGACGATTAGCACCAGAGAATCACCCGAGGTGACTCAGTACACACGGCTAGCTGCTTAGCAACATGCTAGCACAGATTCACAGTGGTGGAATGTAACTAAGTACGTTTACACAAGTACTGTACTTAAGTACAAATTGGAGGTACTTTACTTGAGTTTTTCCATTGTATGCTACTTTCTACTTCTACTCTACACCAGTGGTTCCAAACCTAGTTTCGTTGTACTTAGAAAAGCTGATAGAACTCGTCAGTTTCACCAAAATAAATAAAATGATGAGAATTAAGTGAATGCAAATACATTATATACATTATTTTATTTTGTAATGACTTTTAATCTTACAAAATATTCTGCTTAAATCCATATTTGTTGGCGTTTAGCCTTTCAAAAACATTTCCACTGTGGTCATAGACCTATGTGCTCTCCCATTTGACACACACAAAGGACACATCTGTATCAACGGGGCGGTTTAGCAGCAATCTAACAAGACCATAAATTACATTTATTTATTTATTTATAGCAACGGTCTGCTATAAAGAAATAACAGACTAGAACTCTGTGACTGACCAATCACAATCGAGTATTCAACAAGGCCGTGTAATAAATAAATGTAATTTATGGTGTTGTTAGATTGCTGCTAGACCGCCCCGTTAATACAGGTGCGTCCTCTGTGTGCTTCAAACAGGAGAGTAAACAGTTTTTCGACGGCAGTGAAAATGTTGTTTTTGAAAGGCTAAACGCCAACAAATATGGATTGAAGCAGAATATTTTATTAGATAAAAACATGTTGTGAATTTTTTTAATTATCACATCTATCTTTTTCAATAAATTTAGACTTTCTTTAATGAACAGAACTCGTCAGTTTCGTCAACATAAACAAACTAATGAATGTGATCTTTTTTTTGTAACGACTTAATTAATTTACTATAATAGTGTTAGAGCCGAAATGATTATGTGGTTAAATAAATGTAATTTATGGTTTTGATAGATTGCTGTTAGACCGTCCCGTTAATACAGGTACATCCTTTGAGTGCGTCAAGCAGGAGAGTAAACAGTTTTTTGACCTCAGTGAAAATGTTTTTTGAAAGGCTAAACACCAACAAATATGGATTGAAGCAGAATAGATTTTGCTACTTATTAGCACTTTTTAAACACAGATTTTGTATAAATTATCCAGTAAGTGTGTTATTATGATTAAAGTTATACATGAGCAAATCAATTTTGACAACCTCAGAGCAGATAAATCCTGGAGCGCCCCCTACGGGGAGCCCTAACCCCAGGTTGGGAACCACTGTCCTACATCTCAGAGGTAAATATTGTACCATTTACTCCACTACATTTTGCTGACAGCTATAGTTCCTTCCTGTCCAGGTAAAACCAGGTATCTCCAGATGTTGAATGTTTGTGATAAACTGAAGGATGAAGTGAAAATCCTCCTCTTCGTCCATCTGGAGCTAATTAAACTGTTTAAAAAGCCTCTTGGATCCGCTGGAAAATGCATCGTCACAACGCTGAAAACATCAGATATGTGGTGCTCACAGGACAGATGATGATCTTATAGACCATGATGCATTGCTGCAGATTAAACTAGCCAACGGGATATAAAGGAGTTCAAATGCAACATTAATGCAGAAACATCAGATAGATAATAGGAAAACACTGATTACTGCTACATCTATACTTTTACTTTAACTACATTTAGCTGATAATACTCACATACTTTTACTGCAGAAAGGTTTTGAATGCAGTACTTTTACTTGTAGTGGAGTATTATTAGAATGGTATTAGTACTTTTACTGCAGTAAGGTTTTGAATGCAGTACTTTTACTTGCAGTGGAGTATTTTACTCGTAGTGGAGTACTTTCACAGTGTGGTATTAGTACTTTTACTTCAGTAGTGGTAGTGGTAGCTCACATCCTCTCTGCTCTCCTACAGACCAGACAAACAAACAAAAACCAACAACACAAACTAGTTTCAATAAAATTGTGTGCAAATATATTTTCATTTCTTGTCATACAAACAACAATGATAAAAAAGTGAATCATTAATCATAAACATATTTTTTTTTAAAGTACCAGAGACTTAAAGTTTAAACAATGTACAAAGATCTCCTGTGTGAACACAGCAGGTCGGTCTCTGGCAGCTACAGTGCATGTTATACATCATCAGGTGAAGGGTCATCAGAAAGTTAATAATAAAAACACAATAAACTCGCTCTCTCTTAACAGGCTGTAATTCATTCTGGTAACAATACAACAGGATTAATGTGAATTATTATATACACAATATGACTGAAGGCAGCTTCCAGTACGTTCAGGAGAGGAAGCTGCACGTTGTGGCCGACAGATATAAAAGTACACACACGTCAGTAATCCATCAACACGTTTAGTATTTATAAAAGTCAACTGAAGGTTATCAATCACATGTAAACTTAGTCCAGATTTTTCCTTTTCAACAAATCTCATGTGCAGATCAGAACCGACCTTCACGAGACGTAAATCTTTTTAAAAAAAACTCACAAGTATTCTAGTTTTTATCAGACAATCAGGAGGAAGTAGTGCATTAGTTGAGTGTTTTAATGGAGCTCTATGGAACAGAGGAAGATGTGTAAAATACTTGTTAGTAGGAAACATTCATTTCTGGTTTTGGTCTGCACACGGGGGGTTTGTTTGTATTTGATTTAGTGAAGATAAATCACTGTGTTGTTAATGAATTAGTCACACAGTGGTGATTATAAAACTCTCAGGGTATTTAACTGTGTAACTCTACGCATACTGCAACACCGCAAGTTGAGCCCATAATTCAGGCGAGGCATCGTGGGGGAATAAGGCGGATACTTCAACCTGGTTTGAGGTTTTTCTTTGTTTCTTTGAGGATAAAATAATAAAGACACCTGGGACATTAAATAAGTGGTCAGAATCTAAATAAAGTCCCTGATTTATATTTAACATATTTATATTTAACATATTATGAAGATACTGCCCTGCGATGGACTGGCGACCTGTCCAGGGTGTACCCTGCCTTCGCCCAATGTCGGCTGGGATCGGCTCCAGCCCCCCCGCGACCCCTAACGGGATAAGCGGTTGCAGATGGATGGATGGATGAAGATACTGACGTTGAGCTTGATTGTTTTATATGTGGAGGAAATGTTTGTTGTTTGTTGTTAAGACTGTGGCTCTTTGTTTTATTGATGTGTAAATTGTATTTATTGACAAATCTAAATAAAATCTTATTTTTTTTTTAAGATTTTATTGGAAAGAGACAGATGTCGACACAAAACCAACGTTATGTGTGGAAAAAATGTCAGTCAGACGGTTTTAAAGCTTCGATGTCGTCTCCACAAATACGACTAAAAAACAGTTTTATCCTCTTTTGAATCATAGAAAAATAAATGCATAATAACTGTAATGGCATTATATATTTATATATATATCAAAACGAAAATGAGGAGTTCAGTTAATCATGTGTACAGTCACTTAATTAATACGACTAGTTTCAGGGCCACATTGAGGGAAAAAAACAACGTAATATTTAAAGAATAAAGTCATAACTTTACGAGAAAAAAAGTCGTAATATTACGAGAATAAAGTCGTAATTTAATGAAAATAAAGTCATAAAGTTTACGAGATAAAAAGGCGTCATATTACAAGAATAAAGTCATTACTTTACAAGAAGTAATTTCCTCCTCCACAAAAGAGTCAGTTTCCCCATAAGGTCCATGAGGTGCTTTCTTCGTAATAAACTGCTCTATTTCCCTCTAAAATAACACGTAAAATTACTACATTATAATATTAAGACTTTATTCTCATAATAAATATTAAGACTTTATTCTCGTAATCTCAGATTTATTTATATTTTTCCTCAAAGTACCATCAACTGGTCCCAATCTGTAGTGTTTGTTACAACAACAGTTATTTTGTCCTCTAAACCCCCAAAAACCTGCTGATGTTCCCGAGACGCCGCGCTCACGCTCAGCCTCCGACACACAGACACACAAACATGTTGTTATCTGTAAGGAAATAGAGAGGTTGCAGCTAAAACGGGTGTTAGGTTGGTCTTCAGTGGAGAGTAAGCTGCTGTAACTGCTGTAACTGGTGTAACTGGTGTAACTAGTTTAACTGATGTAACTGGTGTAACTGGTGTAACTAGTTTAACTGATGTAACTGGTGTAACTGGTGTTGCTGGTGTAGCTGGTGTAACTGGTGTAACTGGTTTAACTGGTGTAACTGGTGTTGCTGGTGTAAATGGTGTTAATGGTGTAACTGGTGTAAATGGTGTTAATGGTGTTACTGGTGTAACTGGAGTAACTGGTGTTACTGGTTTAACTGGTGTAACTGGTGTTGCTGGTGTAGCTGGTGTAACTGATTTAACTAGTGTTACTGGTGTTACTGGTTTAACTGGTGTTACTGGTGTAACTGGTTTAACTGGTGTTGCTGGTGTAGCTGGTGTTACTGATTTAACTGGTGTTACTGGTGTAACTGGTGTTACTGGTTTAACTGGTGTTACTGGTGTAACTGGTGTTGCTGGTGTTACTGGTGTAACTGGTGTTACTGGTGTTACTGGTGTAACTGGTGTAGCTGGTGTAACTGATTTAACTGGTGTTACTGGTGTTACTGGTTTAACTGGTTTAACTGGTGTTACTGGTGTAACTGGTGTTACTGGTTTAACTGGTGTTACTGGTGTAACTGGTGTTGCTGGTGTAACTGGTGTTGCTGGTGTAGCTGGTGTAACTGGTGTAACTGGTGCCCAGTCAAGCCTTTCCCAGTTTAGTGCAATCAAGAGTATTTTAGCCCAGTTCATCTCAGCCTGGTCCAGTCCAGTTTGTCATATCTGGTCCTGTAGTAAAGCTCCAACCAGTTCAGTCTAATCTAGTCCAGCCCAGCTCTAGTCTGCCGTCCTGTAGTCCAGTCTAGACCAGTTGGAACTGGTCTAACGGAGTCCGGTCCGGTCCGGTCCGGTCCGGTCTACGCAGCCACACAGTGGTTGGGTCTGCGGGACATGACGTATCCTCTCCTGCAGACGCAGCGGAACGAGCCGTCGGTGTTCACACAGCGAGCGTTCACACACGGGAAGTCCACGCCGGCGGCGTCCTCACACTCGTTAATGTCTGCGAACACACGAGAGGACGTTAGAAGACGACGGGGGACAAAACCGAGTCGTGATTCTGTAAATACCCATGATGCCTCTGGGGTCAGTGAGTTGACGTACCTATACACGTCATGGTCGTCATGTCCAGTTCGTATCCTTGGTAACAGTCACAGGTGTAACCCTCGGCGACTCGAATACACCTGCCGTTCTCACAGCCTTGCAGTATCCCACAATCCTCTGCTGTGCTCAGGCTGGCGTAGGACTCGTAACGCCCTGAACAGAAGAACAAGAAGAAGAAGAAGAACAAGAAGAAGAGGAAGACGAAGAAGAAGGAAGAGGAGGAGGAGGAGGAGGAGGAGGAGGAAGAAAATTAATAAATAAATAAATTACTCCTTAAATAAATAAATGGCTCGATAAATGACAAAAATATTAAAAATAAATGTAGGCATTAATTAATTTATAAAACGTGACATAAATTGATATTTCTGTTTTAGTTTGCTTCTTTAATTATTTATCTTCAAATTAATTCCCTTCTTTATTTACTCTTCTGTTTAATTTTCCTTTTTATTTATTTTTGTATTTACTTTTATTAATTTTTCAATGAATTTATTTATTTTTGCTTTTAATTTAGATTTATTTATTTTTGCACTTATTTTTTTAATTAATTTTGTATTTATTTTTAAAGGTATGTATTTTTTTTTATTAAATTCAAAATTTATTTATGTTTATATTTGTTTTTTTGCATTTATTTTTATATATTTATTTGTTTTTGCAATTATCCTTTATTCAGTTTTGCACTTATTTTTTATTTATTTTATATTTACTTTTAAATGTATATTTATCTATGTATTTATGCATCTATTCATTTATTTATTTATGCATGATTTTCCCATTGCATTTCACCCCTTACTTCCCCAATCTTATTTATTTCTGTATTCTTTTCTTTTTATATTTCTTCATGCATTTCTGCCTCATTATGTAAATGAGGGGGCTGTCAGTCAACACATGTCATCATGCATTCATAAATAAATAATAGAGAATATTAAACAGAACAGTAAATAAATAAGGGAATTAATACAAAGATAAATAAATAAAGAAGCAAATTAAAACAGAAATATCAATTTATGTCACAGTTTATCAATTAATTAATGCCTACATTTATTTTTAATATTAGTTTTGTTACATTAAATTACATATTTATTTATTTATTTTATTTTATTTATTTATAATTTGTTTTATTTTGACAGTTTCCGTCCTCCATATTTAACTGGTACCCTTCTAATTAATTAATTCCAATTAATTAACCGTGTAATATTACAATAATAAATAAATATATGATGAAATCAGCTGTTGAAAAACTTAATAAAGTTATTATTCTATTTCTGCTGTAATCAGTTCTAAATGATGTTGTTTATTTTAGGAAACTTCACTCACTCTCATAGACCCTCCTCGGTGCTGCTGCTGCTGCTCCTCCTCCTCCTCCTCCTCCTCCTCCTCCTCCTCCTCCTCCTCCTCCTCCTCTTCTCTCAGTGAAGGGAGGGAAGGGCGGTCCCGGCCTCCAGGCCACCTCCTCCTCCTCCTCCTCGTGCTGCTGCTGCTGCTGCTCGTAGGGAGCTCCGGGCAGCGGCGCCAGGCTGAGAGGAGGACCGTCGGGTCGGGACGGAGGAGGAGGACGGGCACCGAACGCCCTCTCGGCCCGGGGGTCGGCAGGGAGGCGGTAGGAGGGAGTTCTGGGCTGGGAGCCGTCGGGGGGGCCGTAGTCTCCTTCAGAGTAGTAACCAGTGCTGAGGAGGAGGAGGAGGAGGAAGGAGAGGAGACAAGGAGGAAAGGAGAGGAGAGGAGGAGGAGGGGGCGAGAAAAAGAGAGGAGAGGAGGAAACAGAGTAGGAGAGAGGAGAGGAAACAAGAGAATAGAGGAGACCAGGAGAGGAGAAGGAACAAGGAGAGGAGGAACAAAAGGGGAGAATAAGAGGGGAGGAGAGAAGGAAAGGAGAGAAAAACGGAGAGGAAAGGAAACAACAACAAAAAGATGAGCGGAGACAAGGAGAGGAAAGGAAAGGAGAGGAGAAGAGGAGACAAGCTAAATACATGAACTCAAGAGAACTTTAGAGAGATTTATAAATAAATTAGAGAAATAAGTAAATAATTAAATAAATAATTAAATAAATAAATAAATAAATAAATAAATAATTCAATAATTCAATAAATCACGTTTATTTCCAAGCAGCTGTTTTAATTTCCCACTTTGATGTTTAAACTAGATTTTAAGAAACTTAAAGGTAGTTTAGACTATTGATGCGGTGTTCTATAGAGGATGCTTTTATTTTGAAGAGTTGGTACTAATGAGATGTCTTGAATTTAAAACTAGAAGATGTTAAATGATTCAATAGTGAATCCTAAATGTCTGAACATCTTTAAACGCTTTAAAATCAGATCCTGCACCAGCTGATAAATACACTAGTTTACTAGTTATAGACTAAACATACATTAACTCCTCTGGGTTGTTTATGTGGGATAAAGGAGAGTGAAGTGTCATGAAGAGCATCACGAAGTAACCATGACGACCTGCCGGGCGTCCTCACCTGAACTCTGACCGGCGGTAGGCGCCGTCCGGCAGGCCAAAGGTGTCCGGCGTCCGACCTCTGTACACCGACCTGCTGCCTCCTGCTGGAGAGTAGTCGTCATAGTCAGGAAGCACCGCAGGGAAGGAGTCAGGACTGTAGGGAGGATAGTAGGGAGGAGCTGAGGAGACGAGGAGACGAGGAGACAGGAGAGGAGAGGAGAGGAGAGGAGAGGAGAGGAGAGGAGAGGAGAGGAGAGGAGAGGAGATGAGGAGGGGAGAAGAGGAGAGGAGAGGAGAGGAGGAGGGGAGAAGAGGAGGAGAGAGGAGAGAGGAGAGGAGGAGAGGAGAGGAGAGGAGGAGGGGAGAGAAGAGGAGATGAAACAAGGAAAGGAGAGAAAGGAGAGGAAAAAAGGAGAGGAGACAAGAACAGGAGAGGAGACAAGGAAAGGAGAGGAGACAAAAAGAGGAGAGGAGACAAGGAAAGGAGAGGAGAGGAAAGGAGACAAGGACAGGAGAGGAGAGGAAAGGAGACAAGAGAGGAGATAAATAAGTTTAAAAAATCGGGAAAAAACATATTAAGGTAAATATCTAAAAAAATAAAAGCTAAATAAATAAAAAAAAATTATAAATAAATTAGAGAAATGAAGAAGAGAAACAGTAACATAATAATAACAATAACAATAATAATAATAATAATAATAATATCAATAATAATCATAATAATAATTAATATTATTAGAGGTCTAATCATTGAGTCACATGACTCACCCACTCCTCCTCCTCCTCCTCGTCCTCGTCCAGCTCCTGGTCTCACTCCTGGTTCTGGTCCTGGTTCTGGAAAACTATCGGTAAACAGAGGAGGAGGGAAGGAGCTGCAGAGAGTGGCGTAGTCGTCTGCAGACACACAGACAGAGTCAGGATATTATTAATATCTATATATATATAAACCATGATCTCCTTCATGTTGCTGGTGAAGGGAGGTGTTTACCGGAGTCGGTGGGGGGGCAGAGGGCACACTCCATCCCCCAGCCCTCCCCGTACAGACAGCAGCAGTCCATGAAGGTCACCTGAGCTCCCAGCAGAGGACTCTGACACACCAGGTCGGCTGTGACGTGCTGCCAGCACAGAGACAGGTTCTCATCTGGAGGGAGATCATAACACAATACAGGGTTTATTATCATAATAATAATAATAATAATAATAATAATAATAATAATAACAATAATAATAATAATAATAATAATAATAATACAGCTTTCACTGAAGCAGCACCACACTGGAAAAATACTAAAAAAAAGTACAAAAATATTAACTTCAAAATAATCTATAATAATACATCATCATTTTTATATTAATAATTTAAATCGTAAGTTATGTCCATAACTATGGATCTATGAGACCGAAGGATGACCGTCACCACGGTCTTCACCTTGAATGAAGCCATTCTTCTTCCTATCTGCGAGACCATAATATCAACAAAGTCATGTGACTGACCTTAAGAGGCTGGCCGTAGGTTATAAAGCAACCGGAAAACCATGCCTCTTCCTCTTGCCTGGAACGCCTCAGCCCGTTCTGAGCGACAAGAGATGGTGACGGTCATCCTTCGGTCTCATAGATCCATAGTTATGGACATAACTTACGATCTATTTCGACCTCACTCTGACCGTCACCACGGTCTTCACCTTGGATGACTAATATCAACATTGTCGCGAGGAACGGAAGATTCCACCGCCTCACCAACATGCTCGGCGGCCGACATAAGAACTGTGGAGCCAATTGCCGTAGACGTCACATTGACTCTATAAAACCTTGCAAACGTGCATGGAGTACTCCATGATGCTGCTGCACAAATGTCCCCAACAGCAACTCCCTTTAGAGCTGCCCATGAAGTGGCCACACTGTGTGTGGAGTGGGCCACCAGACCTTCTGGGACTGGGAAATCTTGGTTAGAGTAAGCCTGAGAAATTGTCTCCACCAACCAGTGGGACAGACGCTGCTTAGACAGGGGGTGACCAAACTTCTTGCCCCCATAACAAACGAACAGCTGAGTGTGTGCCTGCCTCAGCGTCCGAGTACGATCAACATAGGCCTTCAGTGCCCTTACTGGACACAATGTATGAAGAGCCGCTCCCTCTTGGCAAGATGGATCAGGTTGGAATGTTTCCATTTCAATAGCCTGATTCACTGTCTGAGGGCTTACCACTTTAGGGAGGAAGAACGGGTTCGGCCACAGGGACACCCCTGCATATTCTGCTCTCCACCTCAAGCACTCGCTGCTCACAGACAGTGCGTGTAGCTCGCTCACCCTCTTGGCAGAGCAAATGGCCAAAAGGAATGCAGTCTTGTGTGACAGAAACTTAAAATCTGACTGTTCCAGTGGTTCGTATGGGGCTGTAGCCAAGGACCTCAACACCAAAGGTAGGTCCCATGATGGAGCCCGTAAACTCCTGCCTGGGCGCAGACGGTTAGCACCTTTCAGAAACTGGGACACTATGGGGTGCTTCCCTACCGAAAGACCCCCCAGTGTGTCATGGAAAGTAGAAATAGCCGCAGTGTAGCCCCTCAGGGTGCTAGCTGCCCTACCTGCATCCAGCAACGACTGTAGGAAGTCAAGTACCAAAGCCACCGGGCAGGTGACGGGATCTGCCCCTTTATGGTGGCACCACGATGAGAACAACTTCCACCGTTGCTTGTAATTGTAGCGTGTGGAGGGTGCTCTAGCATTATCTATGGTCTCCCGAACAGCGTCACTCAGGTCATGAGAGACGGACTGAGAAGGGGCCAAGCCCACAGCTGCATAACAGCTGGCTTGGGATACCAAATTTTTCCTCCCGCCTGGGACAGAAGGTCCGCCCTGAGTGGCAAGGGCCAAGGTCGGCCGTGAACCAGGCGAAGGAGGGCCGGAAACCAATGTCTCCCCGGCCACCGTGGGGCTACCAACAGAACCTTGTAGTGCCCCCGGTTGATTCTGTCCAACACATGAGGAATCAATGGTAGTGGGGGAAAAGCGTACAGTAACCCCTTCGGCCACTCGTGAGACAGAGCATCCAGGGCCAGAGGACCGCCTGGAGGCCTCAGGGAAAACCACAGCTGGCAATGGGCTGTCTCCTTGGATGCGAACAGATCTACCTGAGCCATGCCAAATTGAGTCGACAAACTCGCCACCACCTCTGGGTGTAGTCTCCATTCCCCCGGGAGAGGCCCCGATCTGGAGAGGAGGTCTGCAGCCCGATTCAGCACCCCTGGTACATAGACAGCCTTTAGCGAGGCCAGACGTGGAAAAGCCCAAGGCAGAAGCCTCTGTGCAACCTTGAGGCAACGCAGAGACTTCGTGCCTCCTTGATGATTGACATAGTAAACTGCGGCAGAGCTGTCCGACTTCACCAGGACATGCCTGCCACGTATGAATGGGAGAAAAGCCCTGAGAGCCAGATGCACAGCCCTCAGCTCGAGCACATTGATGTGTTCGGTGTCCCATGGAGGTTTCCAAACACCTCTCGCCATTCTGCCCTCCCAGACTGCTCCCCAGCCTGTCATGGAGGCATCTGTGGACACCAAAGTCCTCCTTGAAGGCAGATTGCCCAAGGGTACACCTTGTGTGAGCAACTTGTGGTCCCTCCATGGGCTCAGAGCTCTCTGACATGACTGAGTCACTCTGAGCTTCACATGCCTGTCCCTACGTGGATGGAGGTTGAACGCATTCAGCCACCGCTGAAGGGGCCGAGCCCTGAGCAGGCCCAGCGGAATCACCAACACTGCTGCTGATATCAACCCCAGCAGTCTCTGAAAGTGAACCAACTGTAGGCGTTTGCCCAGTCGGAAGATACGCAAGACCGTTAGGATTCTCGCAACCCTCTGAGGGGTAAGGGACGCCTTCATCATAAGTGAGTTCAGGCAAAGCCCCAAGAATACTGTTTCCTGCCTCGGTTCGAGGTTGCTTTTCTTTAAGTTCACCCTGAAACCAAGGGATTGGTAATGAGCTAAGACCCTCCCGGTATGCTGCATGACCTGTTCGCGAGATGAAGCGCAGACCAGCCAGTCGTCCAGGTATGGCAGGATCTTTAAGCCTGCCCTCTGGAGTGGTGACAGAGCGGCTGCTACCACTCGAGTGAAAACTCTCGGAGAAAGGGAGAGACCAAACGGAAGGACCTTGAACTCGTAAGCTTGCCCTTGAAATGTGAACCGTAGAAACTGCCAATGTGCCCGACAAATGGGGACGTGGAAGTACGCGTCTTTTAGATCGATAGTGGTGAACCATTCCCCTTGCTCTATCGACTCTAGAATGTGCCGTGTGTGCAGCATTCTGAACGGCAAAACCTTTATGTAAGTATTTAGGCGCCGGAGGTCCAGGATGGGACGTATCCCACCATCCTTTTTGGGAACAAGGAAATATGTTGAATAAAAGCCAGCTTGCTGTTCGCTGGGCCTTACCTTCGAAATTACTTTCTTCTGAAGGAGGATTGCAATCTCCTCGGACAGAACTTTTGCCTGGACTGGGTCCTTGACCAACGTCATCTGGACCCTGGAAAAAGGTGGGGGCCGCCGCCGAAATTGAATTCTGTGACCCCTTGCAACAGTAGCCACTACCCAGGGGTCTGAGACTTCCTTCTCCCAGCTGTCCAGGCGTAGCTGGGAGTGAACCTTGGCGGCTGCCCCACCACTCCTATGCAGAGGCCCCCTGGGTCCCTGGACCCTTGGGGGGGCGTCTCCTTTGAGGAGCCCCTCTTGCTGTAGGCCGGGGCTGAAACCCTTGATGCTGCAGTCGCAGTCTTCCTGCAGCATCACCCGAACCTTGTGCACCTGAGCCCTGGCGCCTGCCACGCATCCAGGGCTCTGGATGACCCCAGGCAGCCTGGAATTGGTGCTGCTGGCCCGTTTGTCTCTGCCTCGTCGCTGCAGGCCGACTGAATGTGCGCTGCACGCTCTCTCGAGTACGCAGAGACTGTTCAGCTTTCTCCAAGACACTCTGGGAGTCAGAGTGAAAGACTCTACCCGGTACCACCGGCATGTTGGTAAGCTCCTTCCTGATGTTCTCGGGGAGGGTTGTCTGAGCTAGCCAGATCTGTCTGCGGGCCATCATGGCTGACGACATAGCGGAACCGATGTCACGAGTAAGCTGAGAGTGTGTGGACAGGGCCGCATCTATCAGGTTTCTGGTGTCCTGATCACCCACACTAGCGGTCCTTCTGAGCGCTGCTAACAAGAGAGCGAGTGCATTTCCTGCACGCGCCGCGCGGGCGGCTGCATTATAGGACCTACAAACCAAGTGGTCTGTCTTCTTGCACTCCTTACGAGGACAGAGTGGATTAGTGGTCACCCTATCTGGGCCTAGAGGGGTTAAAGCTGCCATTTCCCTCTCTACAGGCGGCATATTGCCCAAACCAGACTCATGGGGGTACTGTGCCTTGGCTAGCCTCCTGCACCCCGAATTAAACTGAGGGACGCTACCAGGATTATTCCATGACCTCCTTAACATCTGACAATAATCCTCGGCTGCAGGAATAGTCACTGAGGGACGAGACTGCGAGATGCCAGCCCAAACTCCCTCCGATGAGCTAGGGGTTTCAATTGGAATTGAAAGGCCCATAATCTTAGCCGCACTCAAAACCTTTGAAAACACATCACTGGGAACAGAATCGCCAGTACCATCGTCTACGGACGCAGACTCACCTGTGTGAGATAGGCTAAGGCAGTGTGACTCTCCCAAGAGAGAACCCTGTGCATAGAGTGATATAGCATCAGGGTGATCTATCTGATGTTCTTCATATGCCGGCAAGGGGAGATCCCCTCCGAACAAGCCGCAGTCAGTGGAGCTGCTCTCTGAGCTTCCATTCTACTCACCCTGTCTGCCAGACCACGAATGGCGGCCAGGATTTGACACTGAGTATCCTCCTGCCCCCCTGCCCCATCTACAGGTGGGGCTGGACTCTGCAGTGGCGGAGAGTTAGTCTCTGTGGCACGTTTTTTTCCATGCCCCTGGGACTGCCCCTGTTTACGCTTGCGGGAGCGGTTTTCCGTGCGACGCTCTCGTTCCCTACTAGGGGGAGCAGCTGCCGCAGTGTGTTGGGAATGCCCCTCAAGCCTAGCCCTTCGGGCCCTTTCCTCCAGAGGCAGATCAATGGCTGCTGGACATGGGCAATCAACGTCATCCATTAAATAACCAAACCCACCTACTGCGCACAGAGGTTTAAGGGGAAATGAAAACGCCCTTTTAAACCCAAGGGGAATGCAAGGCAAAATCCTTGGCTAAATAAAATATACCGATGGGGGATTTGAAACCCGGCCTACCACAGTAAGAGCGCCCGCTCTACCGGGTGAGCTATAACACTCAATAAGCTGTTTATCGGCGCGCCACTATTTAAATAAAGAACACCACTCGTGTACGCATGTGTACAAAGAGTGAAACAGAAAACTTAATTTGCGAAACAGCTGAAAGCAGTAACTCTGCAACTGCTTCCAAGAGGAGAATAAGCAAAGCTACTCACCCAAACGCCAACTTACGCAAAAACGCCAAACAGGCTATGGGGTAATCAGCCGCAGGTGATATCATTTATCTTACCTGCAACAAACAGAGAGTTACATACAGAACTCACGGGAAAAACCACAGAAATCCTCAGGGACACAAGGCACCTGCACACTAAAGTGACGGATTATTGGCTTCCCGACATACTTACCGGTCTCCGATGAGGCGAGAAAGGCAAAGAGGAAGAGGCATGGTTTTCCGGTTGCTTTATAACCTACGGCCAGCCTCTTAAGGTCAGTCACATGACTTTGTTGATATTATGGTCTCGCAGATAGGAAGAAGAATGGCTTCATTCAAGGTGAAGACCGTGGTGACGGTCAGAGTGAGGTCGAAATAGATCTTATGTTACATATGAAGCTACAGCAGCTGATTAGCTTAGCTTAGCATAAACACTGGAAACAGGTGGGAACAGCTAGCCTGGCTCAGTCAACAGGTAACAAATCCACCAACCAGCTCCTCTAAAGCTCTCTGATGATGATGGAGGAGGAGGAGGAAGAGGAGGAGGAAGAGGAGGAAGAGGAGGAGGAGGACCAGGAGGAAGAGGAGGAGGAGGAAGAGGAGGAGGAGGATGAGGAAGAGGAGGAAGAGGAGGAGGAGGAGGAAGAGGAGGAGGAGGAAGAGGGGGAAGAGGAGGAGGAGGAGGAGGAGGAAGGAGGAGAAGGAAGAGGAGGAGGAGGAGGAGCAGGAGGAAGAGGAGGAAGAGGAGGAGGAAGAGGAGGAAGAGGAGGAGGAGGAGGAGGAAGAGTAGGAGGAGGAGGAAGAGGAGGAGGAGGAGCAGGAGGAAGAGGAGGAAGAGGAGGAGGAAGAGGAGGAGGAGGAAGAGGAGGAGGAGGAAGGTGTCTTACCCACAGTGAGGTGGGAGGAGGAGGAGGAGGAGGAAGAGGAGGAGGAGGAAGGTGTCTTGCCCACAGTGAGGTGGGAGGAGGAGGAGGAGGAGGAAGAGGAGGAGGAGGAAGGTGTCTTGCCCACAGTGAGGTGGGAGGAGGAGGAGGAGGAGGAAGAGGAGGAAGAGGAGGAGGAGGAAGGTGTCTTACCCACAGTGAGGTGGGAGGAGTTGACACAGTTGCGTTGAGTGTCGTCCAGCACTAGAGGAGGTTGACAGCTGCAGTAATATGAACCCACCGTGTTGACGCAGATTCCTCCTACACAGCTCTCCTCCTCACACTCATCGTGATCTGAGACGGACGAAGAGACAGACAGACAGACAGACAGACAGACAGACAGACAGACAGACAGACAGACAGACGGACGGACGGACGGACGGACGGACAGAGAGACAGACAGTTTCAGTGTTATGTTGTGCATTGGAAGGACACTGAGTGTTTCTCAAAGTCAGGGAAGGATCCTTCAACGGCTGAGTCCTTCCTTCAGAGGATTTTCAAGGATGCACGTCTGAATCCTCCACACTCCTAAACTACCCACAATCCTGTGCACACGATGCATTTCCTGTCCCCCGATTTGGAATGAGGGGAAATATGCGGGAGAAAATACGAGAAATTGACAATCCACTTAAAGTATCTTCACTCAGTATGGCCTAATTTAAAAGTTTGTTCTGACTTTCGTCGCTCAGCGACAGACTTGTTCTGTATGGAGGACAGAACCTGCCAAAATAAAAAATAAATGAATAAATAAATAAATGAATAAAAATAAATAAATAAATAAATAAATAAGTCATTAGATGTAGCAAAAGAAATATTAAAAATAAATGTAGCCATTAATTAATTGATCAAAGGTTCCCACTCTGAACAAGCTCAACCTCGATGAAGGGCACTGACAATGGGTCCAGGCGCTTAAATACATAAATACATAAATAAATACAAATTAAAAATTGTATATAAAATAAATAAAAAATAAATGCCAAAATAAATAAATCATTAAATAAATAAATAAATAAAAAAATTAATAAAAATAAATAGATGCATAAATTAAACAGAAGAGTAAATAAATAAAATAATTAATACAAAGATAAATAAATAAAGAAGCGAATTAAAATAGAAATATCAATTTATGTCACATTTTATCAATTAATTAATGGCTACATTTATTTTTTATATTATTTTTGCTAAATTTAATAATCAGGTTCCGTCCTCCGTAGTTCAGCGGACTAAAAAACAGCGTGTAGAGCCGGCATATTTTCACATCTAACTCGGTGAATTAAGGGTTTATTCCCACCAAACCCAGAGTTGATGCTTGTTGGAACAGTGGAAAGACTAACCGCGGCAGTTTTGGTGAGTTCTATTTGCTTCTGTCGAGTCTGAATGAAGTGTGTTTCATAAAGGTTATGAAGTGCGTACCGACACACTCCAGCAGCGTGCTGTTGTAGACGTATCCGCTGGAGCAGTAGCAGTTGTATCCGGGGATGTTGTTGACACACACTCCGTTCTTACACACCTCTGGATGGAAACGCTTACACTCGTCCACATCTGGCACAGAACAAAAGGTCATTATTACGCTTTATTAATACAACTTATTTTAAAAAGGTGTAAACAAACAACATTCAGTTTGACCTCCAAATACATAAACAAGAGGTGGAAGAAGTACTCTCATCTTTTACTGCAGTAAAAGTAGTAATAGAGTGTAGAAATTAGGGTTGTCTCGATATACCGGTATTGACAATAACTGTGAAAATAAAAAAATGAAATATTGATATATTTTATAAATACAGTTATGGTTACAGACTCTCTCCACCTTCCTACACTTGTAATTTGAGTATATTCAATCAATGAACACAAAACAATGACAGATATAGTTAAAAACCCTCACAGGTACTGCATTTAGCATAACACAATATGCTCCAATCATAACATGGAAAACTAACTAAGTAAAGTAACTGAAGCTGTCAGATAAAGTGCAGTAAAAAAGTACAATATTTCCCTCTGAGATGTAGTATCAATACTAAGAAACACTCAAGTACCTCAAAACTGTACTAAGTGAGTGTACGTAGTTGAATATGTATATGAAGTAGATGTACCTCTGTAGCTGAAGGCTCCAGGTCCAGTAGTAACGTATCCTCTCCCACTGGGACACAGAGACAGAAACTCGGCTGCACAGAAACACAGAAGCACAGAAACACTTTAACCACCCGACACCAAACACTGTAATATACCAATTACTTCTAGCGAACCATTTCAACTGTTTACCCATTACCTTTTTGGATTCTTGTTGTACCATGCACTTGAGTTGTTTCTGAACATCTTTCTAACCGTTGGATTTATGCTGTTTACCTTTTCTGTTATTTTCTCCCACGCTTGGTATTGTTGTTGCATCCGCCATTTTTCCGTCTTATTTCACCCATAATGCATTGCGTGACAGGCTATCTAAATCAGTCTTATATTAGTCGCTCATAGAGAAGTTTTATGCAAGAGGTATAATTAGGTGTCTTTAGCAAGTCTGACTTAAAGTTATATTTAAGACAAAGACTAGGAGTGTGTTCCAATCCGCGTACTTCTGTACTTACACTTACTACTTTGAGTGCATAAGTGCGTTCACACTGGGAAGTACGGCAAAATGCAGTGCACTCAAAGTACCCGGATGTTGTACTCAAAACGGTCAGATCGTTGAGTGTGGAACGCTGGACACTTTCCACACTCAACTGTCGCCATCTTGGCTACGTAGCGGAAGGGGCGGAGCCACGACCACTATTCAAACATACGTAGATAACAGAATAAAACAAAACAATACGTAAACATACCGGTGCATTTTCAGCCAACGGGAGGACACATCGTAGGCGACGACGTTGGAAACGTTATTTCCACTCTGCTTTCATTTCTTTTCAGAAGATATTTTGGCGGTTTCCCAGAGAGGCACCCGCCTCTCCGGGAAACCATCACCTTAACGTGGTGGAGAGGTTTGTGTGTCCCTATGACCCTGAGGGCTGTGTTGTCTGGAGCCTCGTGCTCCTGGTAGGGTCTCCCATGGCAAATTGGTCTTAGGTGAGGGGCCGGACTAAGAATTGTTCACAAAAAACCCAATGACGACACGAGGCAGAGGAGGAGTTACCCGGCCCGGAGGAAGCCCGGGGCCCACGTCTGGAGCCAGGCCCAGACGGAGGGCCCGTCAACGAGCGTCTGGTGGCCGGGCTTGCCACGGAGCCCGGCCGGGGATACCCCGAAAAAGGAACGTGGCACCCCCCTCCTCTCCATCCTGTGGGCTCACCACCTGCGGGAAAAACCGCTTGGGTCGGGTGCGCTGCCACACGGGTGGCAGTGAAGGCCAGGGACCTCGACGGACCGGACCCGGGCGGCAGAGGCTGGCTCTGGGGACGTGGAACGTCACCTCTCTGTGGGGGAAGGAGCCGGAGCTTGTGCGGGAGGTGGAGCGCTATCAGTTGGATCTGGTAGGGCTTACCTCTACGCACAGCCTCGGTTCTGGAACCGTACTCTTGGATAGGGGTTGGACCCTATTCTTCTCTGGAGTTGCCCATGGTGTGAGGCGCCGGGCGGGTGTGGGGATACTCACAAATCCCCGGCTGAGTGCCGCTACGTTGGAGTTTACCCCGGTGGACGAGAGGGTCGCCTCCCTACGCCTTCGGGTTATGGGGGGGAAAACTCTGACTGTTGTTTGTGCGTATGCACCAAACAGCAGTTCGGAGTATTCGGCCTTCTTGGAGACCCTGAATGGAGTCCTGTATGGGGCTCCAGTAGGGGACTCCATAGTTCTCCTGGGAGACTTCAACGCGCACGTGGGCAACGATGGAGACACCTGGAGTGGCGTGATTGGGAGGAACGGCCTCCCTGATCTAAACCCGAGTGGTCGTTTGTTGTTGGACTTCTGTGCTAGTCATGGATTGTCCATAACGAACACCATGTTCGAACATAAGGATGCTCATAAGTGTACGTGGTACCAGAGCACCCTAGGCCGAAGGTCGATGATCGATTTTGTAATCGTATCATCTGATCTGAGGCCGCATGTTTTGGACACTCGGGTGAAGAGAGGGGCGGAGCTGTCAACTGATCACCATCTGGTGGTGAGTTGGGTCAGAGGGTGGGGGAAGACTCTGGACAGACCTGGTAAGCCCAAACGCGTAGTGAGGGTGAACTGGGAACGTCTGGAGGAGGCCCCTGTCCGAGAGATCTTCAACTCACACCTCCGGCGGAGCTTTTCTGGCATCCCTGTGTAGGTTGGGGGCATTGAACCCGAGTGGACGATGTTCAAAGCTTCCATTGCTGAAGCTGCGGCGGTGAGCTGTGGTTTTAAGGTCTTAGGTGCCTCAAGGGGCGGCAACCCTCGAACACCGTGGTGGACACCGGTGGTCAGGGAAGCCGTCCGACTGAAGAAGGAGGCCTTCCGGGATATGTTATCTCGGAGGTCTCCGGAGGCAGTTGCAGGGTACCGACGGGCCCGAAGAGCAGCAGCCACTGCCGTGACGGAGGCAAAGCAGCGGGTGTGGGAGGAGTTTGGAGCAGCCATGGAGAAGGACTTTCGGTCGGCACCAAAGTGCTTCTGGAAAACCATCCGGCACCTTAGGAGGGGGAAACGGGGAACCATCCAAGCTGTGTACAGTAAGGATGGGACACTGTTGACCTCAACTGAGGAGGTAATCGGGCGGTGGAAGGAGCACTTTGAAGAACTTCTGAATCCGACCAATACGCCCTCTATGGTAGAGGCAGAGCTGGAAGCTGATGGGATCAATTACCCTGGTGGAAGTCACTGAGGTAGTCAAACAACTCCACAGTGGCAAAGCCCCGGGGGTTGATGAGATCCGCCCTGAAATGCTGAAGGCTCTGGGTGGGGAGGGGCTGTCTTGGATGACACGTCTCTTCAACACCGCGTGGAAGTCGGTGACAGTGCCTAAGGAGTGGCAGACCGGGGTGGTGGTTCCCCTTTTCAAAAAGGGGGACCAGAGAGTGTGTGCCAATTACAGGGGTATCACACTGCTCAGCCTCCCTGGTAAAGTCTACTCCAAGGTGCTGGAAAGGAGGGTTCGGCCGATAGTCGAACCTCGGATCGAAGAGGAACAATGCGGATTCCGTCCTGGCCGTGGAACAACGGACCAGCTCTTCACTCTCGCAAGGATCCTGGAGGGGGCCTGGGAGTATGCCCATCCAGTCTACATGTGCTTTGTGGACTTGGAGAAGGCATATGACCGGGTCCCCCGGGAGATACTGTGGGGGGTGCTGCGGGAGTATGGGGTGAGGGGGGCACTTCTCAGGGCCATCCAATCTCTGTACGCCCAAAGCGAGAGCTGTGTTCGGATCCTCGGCAGTAAGTCGGACTCGTTTCCGGTGGGGGTTGGCCTCCGCCAGGGCTGCGCTTTGTCACCAATCCTGTTCGTGATATTCATGGACAGGATATCGAGGCGCAGTCGGGTGGAGGAGGGTTTGCAGATCGGTGTGCTGAGGATCTCATCGCTGCTTTTTGCAGATGATGTGGTCCTGTTGGCATCATCGGTCTGCGACCTCCAGCACTCACTGGATCGGTTCGCAGCCGAGTGTGACGCAGTCGGGATGAGAATCAGCACCTCTAAATCTGAGGCCATGGTTCTCAGCAGGAAACCGGTGGATTGCCTACTCCGGGTAGGGAGTGAGTCCTTACCCCAAGTGAAGGAGTTTAAGTATCTCGGGGTCTTGTTCGCGAGTGAGGGGACGATGGAACGTGAGATTGGTCGGAGAATCGGAGCAGCAGGGGCGGTATTGCATTCGCTTTACCGCACCGTTGTGACGAAAAGAGAGCTGAGCCGGAAGGCAAAGCTCTCGATCTACCGTTCAATCTTCGTTCCTACTCTCACCTATGGTCATGAGGGCTGGGTCATGACCGAAAAAACGAGGTCGCGGGTGCAAGCGGCCGAAATGGGTTTCCTCAGGAGGGTGGCTGGCGTCTCCCTTAGAGATAGGGTAAGAAGCTCAGTCATCCGTGAGGAACTCGGAGTAGAGTCCTTGCTCCTTTGCGTCGAAAGGAGCCAGTTGAGGTGGTTCGGGCATCTAGCACGGATGCCTCCTGGGCGCCTCCCTTGGGAGGTGTTCCAGGCACGACCAGCTGGGAGGAGGCCACGGGGAAGACCCAGGACTAGGTGGAGAGATTATATCTCTACTCTGGCCTGGGAACGCCTCGGGATCCCCCAGTCAGAGCTGGTTAATGTGGCCCGGGAAAGGGAAGTTTGGGGTCCCCTGCTGGAGCTGTTGCCCCCGCGACCCGATCCCGGATAAGCGGTTGAAGATGGATGGATGGATTTTGGCGGGTAGCGAGCTGCGGTCAAATGTTGCGATCGTCATTTCCAGTCAGTGCGCCGCAGAGTATTCGATTTGAGACGACCCTACCCCGCTGAAATTTACGCACTACTCAAGTGAGTACAGAGTGCACAAAGTGCACTACATTGAAGTGTACTTCTGGAAGTACGTGGATTGGAACACACTCTAGGTCGACTTTTATGCAGCTCGCTCCAGCCCGTATTTTATGTTTTTTTTGTGAAACAGTTGACCTTTAGTCCTGAAGGTGGCGCTGCTAGAGGAAAGGTCAGGGTGATGGCAGGTCGCTGAGCTGACTTCCTGTGTGCCAGGTGTCTCACCTGTGTCTGTGGGGGGGCAGGCGTGGTACTGGCAGCCGAGCCCCCAGCCCTCCCCCACCGTGCAGCAGCACTCCTGCTGGCTGCTGTTGGTGGCCAGCACGCTGCAGGTTCCCCGCTCGGCCAGGTTGTAGTAACACTCCCTCAGCTCACCTGGACGGGCCGCGGGGAGGGGGGGCAGCCCCGGCGCTAACTCCACCATGCTGACGTGGACGGAGGAGGAAGGAGAGGAGGGGGAGTAGCCGGCTGCAGGAGAACAAAGGAGGATTTCATCTGGTTCAATAGTTTGAGTTTCAGATTAATTAAAAAGATCTACATGTTTTTTACATTTACACCCCGATAGATCATCATAGTGTATTCATCGTACGTGCACACACTCAGAAACAGTGTTGGATGTAGAATAACATGTCTGAACTGTAATCTGACCGTTTACCTTGTGGTGCCGTGTTGACACAGCGTCGGCTGGCGGTGTCGAACTCGTCTCCCCGTCTGTCACATTCACACATGAAGGATCCATCCACGTTCTCACAACGGGCAGAACCACACACACCGGGCAGAGACACACACTCGTCCTCATCTGAGAGAGAGAGACGGTACTTCACTAATTCATCATCACACTGATGACTCATGACGGACAGTTTAAAACAAAAAGCATCTAAATCGATGCAGCAGAACCAGAGATATCCTCTTTTTTTTATTCCACACATTCTTTCTTCCTTGGCAAAACCTGGCGCCTACATTACCCACAATGCACCTCTCTGTAGCCTCCTCTGTAACAGAGATGAGCAGCAGGCTAAAGAGGTCTCACTCCTTTCTAACTCCACACCTCCAGATCTTTTTTGTACTGACTCAAGTGACATCACTTGAGGACATTTATCAGACGTCACACAGCAGCTCTGGAGACACTAAAGACTTTATATTGCTTTAAAAACACCTGGAGACAGGCGTGAATGGAGACGGAGACGTACCCATGCAGGCCTTCCCGTCGGCGGTGGCGGTGAAGCCCTGGTCACACACACACACGTAGGTTCCTCTCAGGTTCTGACAGAAGGCGTGATCTCCACACACCGTCTTATTGGAACATTCATTAACATCTGAGAGAGAGAGAGGACAGACACTCAGCTGCAAGTCACAAGTCTTAGCACTCAAGTCCCAAGTCACGACGGCAAGTCAAGACTAACAAGTTCAGTCAAGTCCAAAGTCAAGACAACTCAAGTCAAGTCCAGACTGACAAGTCAAGACAAGTCTCATATCAAGACTCTCAAGTCACGTCAAGTCCCAAGTCAAGACTGACAAGACAAGTCAAGTCAAGTCCTGAACTTTGGGACTCTGATCTGAGTGTGTGTGTTTTCTATCTGGTCTTGTTTCAGTGAGAGTCCTCCTCCGTCTGTTTCACATTAAAAGTCCGTTCCCCTCCCTGGAGGCTTTAACTTTGAAAAACATCTGCAGGAAATGTTGCCTTTCACAGAGAGACAGAGTTTGTGTCATCAGAATAAATACATGTGAGGGATGTGAGCGTTGTAACGTGAAGTCAGACTCACCCACACAGCTGCCGGTCGGGGAGACCTGGAAGCCCGGCTCACAGGAAGTCAGGCAGTGGTACGAGCCAATCGTATTCTCACAGCGCTGTGACGCAGCGCACACCGCGCCGCCGGACGAGACGCACTCATCAACGTCTGAGAGAGAGAGATGATAGAGGGAACTGCTTAATGTGTGATTATGATCTTGTGGTTATCTATTTGGTTCACTTAGTCATTTATCCATTTGTTAATAATGTAACATCCATGTCAATAAAGTTTGTTTGAATTGTGAAACAAGCTTGTAGAGTCATGAGGATTCACATCTCTGTGTGCTCTTGTATCTTTGTCAGTGGTGGATGAAGAACCAAAGAAGCAAAGAGAGGAAGCTCCGGCGTTGTTTTGACAATAGCTGCTGCGGCCATTTTGGACTGAAAACGTTTATTATATTTATAATATTTGATTGTTCAACACAGGACATTTCAGTAGAATATGACAATAGAACAGAAGTAATGTAGTTTTACTCTTGTATGCCACTTTGTAGGTGTCCGGTAGTCGCTTTCAGTCCAAAATGGCGGCAGCGTAGCTCTGCTGGACGCTGATGTTGACATGGAACGAACAATTGACTTTCACTTCTTATCAATATACGATCTTTGGAAGTACTCTGATCCTTTACTGAAGTAAAAGCAGTACTAAGACCATGTTAAAATACTCCACTACAAGTACAAGTCCAGTAAGTACTAAAGTAAGAACAGAAGTATTATCAGCGAAATATATTTAAAGTAGTCATGAAACTCTGCCAAGTAGTACAAGTACAAGTACAAGTACTTCAAAATTGTACATAAGCAAAGTACTGTGAATGTACTGTACGTGTGTGTGTGTGTGCGCGCGTGTGTGTGTGTGTGTGTGTGTGTGTGTGCGTGTGTGTGTGTGTGTGTGTGTGTGTGTGTGTGTGTGTGTGTGTGTGTGTGTGTACCAAGGCAGGCGGTCCTCTCTGGGTTGGTGGTGAAGCCGGTTTCACATTGGCAACTGAAGGAGCCTTCAGTGTTCACACAGCGACCGTCCGAACACAAACCCGACTTCACACACTCGTCCACGTCTAGAGACAGAGAGAGGACGTCAGTACTGGAACACACACACACACACGCAAGCCCACGCACACACACACACACACACACGTATATATACCGTATATACACATGTGGTCGTCATGGGGACGGGCCAAAGATGACATCACCATTACATCATCGCTAAAAGCAGAAACAGAGGAGGACCGACAAGAACACTGAGCTCTGACTGAAAACACCGTCTGAGACAGAACCACAGACAGAACCACAGCAGAACCACAGACATCAACAGAACCACAGACAGAACCACAGACATCAACAGAACCACATACATCCAACAACAGAACCACAGACATCCAACAACAGAACCACAGACATCAACAGAACCACAGACATCAACAGAACCACAGCAGAACCACAGACATCCAACAACAGAACCACAGACATCTAATAACAGAACCACAGACATCAACAGAACCACAGACATCAACAGAACCACAGCAGAACCACAGACATCCAACAACAGGACCACAGACATCAACAGAACCACAGACATCCAACAACAGAACCACAGACATCAACAGAACCACAGACATCAACAGAACCACAGACATCAACAGAACCACAGCAGAACCACAGACATCCAACAACAGAACCACAGACATCTAATAACAGAACCACAGACATCTACAGAACCACAGACATCTAATAACAGAACCACAGACATCAACAGAACCACAGACATCTAATAACAGAACCACAGACATCAACAGAACCACAGACATCTAATAACAGAACCACAGACATCAACAGAACCACAGACATCTAATAACAGAACCACAGACATCAACAGAACCACAGACATCTAATAACAGAACCACGGACATCAACAGAACCACATACATCTAATAACAGAACCACCGATATCTAATAACAGAACCATGGAGAACCCTCAGAGGTCCACAGTGGTTCTTTAGATCCACGTTAGTACCGACGGCACCGTGGTGGAATGTAACTAGTACATGTACTGAGGTTCTGACTCACCGATGCAGGCGGTTCCGTTGTCGTTTAGAGTGAATCCCTGAGAACACACACAGGTGTAGGATCCAGGTGAGTTGACACACTCTCCTCTGGGGAAACAGAAATCCCCCTCCAGACACTCGTTAACGTCTGAGGACACACGGAAACATACCAACATATTAGTGAAATATCAGACAAAAATATAACAAATTATCAGAAAAAATATAGTAAAATATCCAAAATAATATAAGTAAAATATCAGAAGAATTAGTAAAATACCCTAAAAACAAATTAATATAATATCAGAAAAATCTAAGTAAAATATTCCTAAATGATTAGTAAAATATCAAAAAGAAATTAGTAAAATATCAAAAATAATATCAGTAAAATATCCTAAAAACATATTACTAAAATATCAGAAAAATATCAGAAAAAAATGGTAAAATGTCAAAAAAATATTAGTAAAAACAAATTATATAAAAAACAAAACATATTACAAAAATATGAGTAAAATATCCCATAAAAATAACATATCAATAATAAAATGTCTTTAACATGTCACAGTGTGAATGAGGCTGATCATCAGCAGCAGTGATGTTCTCCATGTTACAGTGAACTCCTCTCACCTCTGCACAGTCTCCCCAGGCCGGAGGTTCGATACCCGGGCAGACAGTCACACCTGAACGAGCCGACGGTGTTCACACACACACGCTCTGCCTCACACGCCCCGCCGCTCGCACACTCATCTACATCTGCAGGAGAGAGAGAGAGAGAGAGAGAGACAGGAGGTCCCCAAGGTCATTATGAGTCATCATCTGGGTCTAAAATATTAGTAAAATATCAGAAAAAAAGTAAAATATCCAAAATAATATCAATAAAATATCCTAAAAACATGTTCGTAAAATATCTGAAAAATATAAGTAACATATATGAAAAATATTAGTAAAATATCAGACAAAAATTAGTAAAATATCCAAAATAATATCAGTGAAATATCTTAAAAACATATTAGTAAAATATCAGAAAAATATAAGTAACATATTCCAAAAATATTAGAAAAATAGTAAAAAAAACAACAACTAAAATATTCAAAATAATATCAGTAAAATATCAGAAAAATATAAGTAACATATTCCAAAATAATATTAGAAAAATATCAGAAAAATGGTTGAATGTCCCATAATATTAATAAAATGTCAGTAAAAACCAGTAAAATATCCTAAATAATATCAGTAAAATATCCTAAAAACATATTACTAAAATATCAGAAAAAAAAGTCTTGAATTATTAGTTAAATGTCAGTTAAAAAAATAGTAGAATATCCAAAAAATAAGTTGTGCGTGTGTGTGCGTGCGTGTGTGTGTGTGTGTGTGTGTGTACCTGCACACAGCCCGCTGACACTGTGGTATCCCTGCTGACAGCCCACACAGCTGTAAGATCCTTCAGTGTTCACACACTGCTGATCAGGACAGGACTCGCTGTCCTCACACTCGTCCACATCTACAGGACAGGACGACGTTTCATCAACCAGACAACTCAAAGAGCTTCACATGAGAACGAATAAAAGGCTTTAAGAAACGATATAAAAGAACACATAAATACACATGAATAGGATTTTAAAGAGGGTAAAACTGTGTGTGTGTGTGTGTGTACCTGCACATTGTCTGTTGGTGAGTGTGAATCCTGGTCGACAGGACACACAGCGGTACGACCCCACAGCGTTCACACACATCTGACCAGGACACTGAGACGGCTCTGCACACTCGTCTACATCTGAACGCACGCACGCACGCACGCACGCACGCACGCACGCACGCACGCACGCACGCACACACACACACACACACACACACACACACACACACACACACACACACACACACGCAAACACACACACACACACACGCAAACACACACACACACACACACACACACACACACACACACACACACACAGTTTTACCCTCTTTAAAATCTTCTTTTTCTCTTCCTCTCTGAGAGTCAGATGATCAGATTGATGACACTCTCTTGTCTTTATGCTAAATATGAAGCTACAGCTGGTTAGCTCATATTAGCATACAGAAAAGAAAACAATTAGTAAAATACCTTGAAATATTAATAAAATATCAGAGAAATATAAGTAAAATATCGCAAAATATAAGTAAAATATTAGAAAGAAATTGGTAAAATATTAGACATAAATAGTAAAACGTCCCAAAAATATTAGTAAATTTTTCTGAAAAATATAAATAAAACATCCCAAATATATTTCTAAAATATTATAAAGAAATTAGTAAAATATACCAAAATATTAGTAAAATATCCCTCCAAAAATATTAAAATATCACAAAACATAAGTAAAATATTTGTAAAATATTAGTAAAATATTGGAAAAATATTTATAAAATATCCCAAAGATATTTGTAAAATATTAAAAAGAAATTAGTAAATTATAAAAAAAAGTAAAATATCCCAAAAATATTAGTAAAATATCATAAACATATCCAAAAATATGAATAAAATACAGAAAAGTAAAATAAAGTAAAATATCCCCAAAATATCGGTAAATTATCAGAAAAAAATTCTAAAATATCCCAAAAATATTAGTAAAATATCCAAAACCTATTAGCATATTAATCTTCATTGTTTAATCTGTACAAAAACTGAAGTATAAAAAGTAACTATTGGTACTTAAGTAAAGAGGATGTGAGTACTTCTCCCTCCACTGCCCACTGTATGTACCTATGCAGGTGTTGTTCTGTAGCTTGTAACCATGGCGACAGACACAGTGGTAGCTTCCAGGTGTGTTTTCACAGCGACCGTTGGAGCAGGGAGTCTGGCGACACTCGTCGATGTCTGCAGACAATCAGACAAAATTAGCAAGCAATAAGAAAAATAAAAGTAAAATATTCCAGAAAATGTTAGAAAAAATAGTAATACATCCCAAAATATTAGTAAAATATCAGAAAAACATAAGTAAAACATTTAAAAAATAACAGCAAAATATCAGAAAAAATTGTAAAATATCCAAAATAACATCAGTAAAATATCCTAAAACATATTAGTAAAATATCAGAAAAATAAAAGTAAAATATTCCAAAAATATTAGTAAAATATCTGGAAAAAATCCCCAAAAATACAGTAAGATATCCTAAAAGCATATTAGTAAAATATTAGAAAAATGTAAGTAAATAAAATGCGAAAAGTATTCAAAAGATAAAAAATAATTAAAGTAGCTCCACCTGTACCAGCTGCAACATTAAAGTGATGAACACATTAATGCATCAATAATCATAATACAATTATATAATATAGATTATCAGTTGATCAGTTGAAGCTGGGTGATGGACATGAACTGGAGAACCAGGTGTGTTTACCTGTACAGAGCCTGTTGGTCAGTCTGTATCCAGGATGACAGGAGACGCAGCGGTACGAGCCCTGACTGTTGACACACTCCTGACCGGGACACTGCAGAGCGTCCTCACACTCATCCACGTCTGAAACACACACACACACACACACACACACACACACACACACACACACACACACACACACACACACACACACACACACACATACACACACACACCAGCCATACTTATAATAACATATAATACAAAGCTTTAGCTTTAAACTCTTTGAGTTCATGCGTCTTTACCTGTGCAGGTGTTGCCGCTTAGCCTGTAACCAAGGCGACAGACACACCTGTAGCTGCCCGGTGTGTTGTCACAGCGACCGTTGCTGCACGGATTCTGCAGACACTCGTCAATGTCTGAGGACGAGACGGAGGGAACTTCAACTTAGTTTTAGTTTATGTGAAGAAGAAGAAGGAGGAGGAGGAGGAGGAGGAGGAGGAGGAGGAAGAGGAGAAAACAAGAACAAGAACAAGAAGAAAAAGAAGAAGAAACAGGAAGTAGGCGTTACCTTGACAACTGGTCTGCTGGCTGCTGCTCCTGTATCCCGACGGACACACACACCTGTAGCTTCCCATGGTGTTCACACACTCTCCCACCACACACACACCTGGAGACTGCACACACTCATTCACATCTACACACACACATTCAAACAGTAAATACTTGTTTGTGTGTTTGTGTTGCTGAGTTAAATAAATAAAGTAGCTCCGCTGCCCTCATTCAGCTCTGAAACATGTTACAGATGTTTGGAGGCTTTCCTCCAACCTGAACTGATGTGTGTATTTATATATATTTTAAAACATCCTGTAAAATATCCAGAAACTAGTAAAATATTCCTAAAATATTAGTCAAATATTCCCAAAATATTAGTTAAATATTCCTAAAATATTATTAAAATATAACAAAAATGATTTGTAAAATATCCCAATAAATACTAGTAAATTATTCCTAAAATGTTGGTAAAATCTCCCAAAAATGTAGAAGTAAAATGTTCCACAGAATATTAGTAAAATAGCCGAAAAATATTAGTAAAGTATAAGACAAAAATGAATACAATACCCCAAAAATATTAGTGATAGACCCAAAAAACTTTGGTAAAATATTCTTAAAATATTAAAATTAAATAAAATGTCCCAAAAATATTCCTAAAATATCCCCGAAAATTCAGTAAAATAGGTGAATAATTTTGCAAAATATCCCAAAAATCTTAGTAAAAGAACATTATTTAAATATCCTTAAAATATTAGTTAAACATCCAGAAAATATTAGTGAAATATCTAAAAGAAATTACTAAAATTTCCTCAAATTATTAGTAAAATATCTAAAAAAAGTAAAATAGCTAAAAAATATTAGTGAAGTATCAGACCTAAATTTAGAAAATATCCTTAAAATATTAGCGATGGATCCTTAAAATATTAGTAAAGTATCCATAAAATATTAGTAAAATATCCCAAAAATATTGATAAAATATCCCCCAAAAATATTTGAATAATATTCATAAAATATCCCCAAAACTCATAGTAAAATAGCAGAAAATATTAATAAAGTATCAGACAAAACACTGTAAAATATACAAAATAATATCAGTAAAATATTCCTAAAAAACTGATTAAACATTCAAAAAAATATTAATGAAATATCCCCCAAAAATATTAGTAAAGATCAGATACAATTTGGAAGATATCTGAAAAAATGACAGTAAACAAAGGAAATCATTAGTAAAATCTAATCAATAATAATAATGTAATAACAGAGCTCACCTTGGCAGTACGTGCGCTGAGAGCTGGGCTGGTATCCCTGATCACACACACAGGTGTGTTTTCCACCTGGCTGGTCCACACAGCGGCCACGCCCACACACACCTGGGCGGCTCTCACACACACCTGGCACTGCTGCACAAGATATATGTGTTTATTATTTATATACATTTTACATTTAAATTTTTTCACAAGTTTTTGTTTATTATTTTTTATTATTTCTTCTTTATTATTATTTCAATCATTACTTTGAATGTATCTTATATTTCTATTATTTTCATTTACACATTATTACAATTATAATAATAATTATTAATATTTTTATTACATAGTTAAAGTATATTTGATACAAGGATAGCTTCATTATCAATAATATATCATTACCACATTTTTTCTATAATTATTAACTTTTTATTTATTAAATATTTGTATTTTATTTATTTTATTTTATTTTTCTGGTTTCAATATTTGTTTTTTAAAAGCAAAAAAGAAATGTTGATACACGTTGGAATTGTGTTGTAAAATAAGCCTTTCGCTAACAAAGAGAAATCTTAAAAACCTGCTGCAGGAATTCAACATTATAATGTGAAACCTGCTGAAAATCTTAGTAAAATATCCCAAAACATATTATGGAAATATTCAGAAAATCTGACATAAATTTAGAAAATATCTTTAAAATATTAGCGATAGATCCTTAAAATATTAGTAAAATATCCATAAAATATGAATAAAATATCCATAAAATATGAATAAAATATCCATAAAATATTAGTAAAATATCCCAAAAATATCCCCAAAAAATATGTGAATAATATTCATAAAATACCCCAAAAACTCATAGTAAAATAGCAGAAAATGTTAATAAAGTATAAGACAAATAGCTGTAAAATATATAAAATAATATTAGTAAAATTCATTTGAAGACATAAAACTACGGGGTTTTTATCTGGTTAAATTCTCTCCCACTAAAAAATAAAAAAAAACAAGGTTGGATTCTTTGCTCAGAGTCAGATTTCAGCCGGCAGTGAACTCAGGTTTATATATGTATATATATTTATATATGCAGTATATGTGTGGATACAGGACAACAGGTGTGTTTCTGTCTCCACTAACTGAACACAGAGCTGCTCAGAGTCTTTGTAGTGTTCAAATAATGTTAGAAAACTCCGATGCAGAACCAGGTGTCTGCCGGTACTCACGCTGGACTCGGGCCGGTCGGGTGGTCGGGCTGACAGCAGGTGACAGAGAAGGGAGCTCTCCGCTGGGCCTCGACCCACGATCGGGGCTGTGTGGCTGGACCGGAGCCGGGAGGGAGTCTCCTCCAGCTGCCGGCTGATCGGAGGTCCGGCCGCCTGCTGAGGAGAGAGGACTCATCTGACTGCGTTCAGGAAGCTTTGTGATTACATGTTTTGAGACAGACACAATCAGTTAGTTAGTCGTTTCACTCTCAGAGCCTCTGTTACCTTGACTCCCGGTGGACGGAGGCTGTGGTCTCGGTCGTGTTGTGAACGATGGGGCGGGGTCGGGCTGGTTCTGCTGGGTCCCGGCTGTGGTCCCGGCTGTGGTGCCGGTGCTGCTAGGCTGCACGGGCTTGGAGGAGGGAGAGTCGGCAGGGCGTGGCTGAGGCTGAGGTCGAAGAGGAGGCTGAGGTTGGGGTCGAGGCTGGGGTTGAGGCTGAGGTTGAGGTCGAAGTGGAGGCTGAGGTTGGGGTTGAGGCTGAGGTTGAGGTTGGGGGCGAGGCTTGGGTTGAGGCTGAGGCTGGGGTTGGGGTTGAAGTGGAGGCTGAGGCTGAGGTTGGGGTCGAAGTGGAGGCTGAGGCTGAGGTTGGGGTCGAAGTGGAGGCTGAGGCTGAGGTTGAGGTCGGAGTGGAGGATGAGGCTGAGGTTGAGGCTGAGGTCGAGGCTGGGGTTGAGGCTGAGGCTGGGGTCGGTGATGAGGTTGAGGCTGAGGTCGAGGCTGGGGTTGAGGCTGAGGCTGGGGTCGCTGATGAGGCTGGGGCTGAGGCTGAGGCCGAGGCTGAGGTTGAGGCTGAGGTTGGGGTTGAGGCTGAGGCTGGGGTCGGGGATGAGGCTGAGGTGGACTGGGTCTGGTGTTGGCTGATCCAGCTAAATAAATACAAAGATAAATAAATAAAGAAGAAAATGAAAACAGAAATATCAATTTATGTCACATCTTTTAAATTAATTAATGGCTACATTTATTTTTAACAGTTATTGTTGCTACATTTAATGAAATATTTATTTATTTATCAAGTAATTTATTTATTTATTCATTCATTTATTTTTATTTTGGCAGGTTCCATCCTCCATAGTACCCTGGTTACCCTGGTTACCCTGGTTACCCTGGTTACCTTGTTTATCCTGGTTAATCTGGTTACATTGGTTACCCTGGTTACCCTGGTTACATTGGTTACCTTGGTTATCCTGGTTACATTGGTTACCTTGGTTATCCTGGTGGTCTTGGGTTACCAGCGGAGCTCCTCGGCTCCCCAGATGTTCGTTGACTCTCTGGTTGAACTGGTGGGCTGAGGCTGAGTAGTGGTACCCAGGACCGGCTGGACAGATCTCTTTAAAGGCCACTGGAGGAGGGGGGAGGAGGAGGAGGAGGAGGAGGAGGAGGAGGAGGAAGGAGACGGAGAGAGAAAAGATAATATTCTCAACTGGTTTCATCTGATTTTCATCTGTTCTACACTCCAGATGTTGCTGGTCCCGGTTAACCAACCTGAACCGAAGTAGGGACACCTCTGGCATTCAGGTCCCCAGGCTTTGCCGACTCGGCTGCAGCAGCAGATCTGCTTGGTGATGTTCCGAAGGATGGGCAGGGAGCAGGAGGACGGACCTCGACCCAAGCCCAGGATCCGGTGACACTGACCCTTCTCCTCTGATATCACACTCTGGGCTGAGGAGGACACATAGGACGAGGACCGGCGTTACTAAAGGACGTCCCGGAGCTCGTCTGGGAGCCCAAAAAAGACTAGAAGCCGAGGCACCAACAGAGCGCCGCATGCAGAATCAGCACATGCTGCTCTGTTAATATCAACATTCAAACGGCCGCGACGGAGACTCAGCCAAGCTCTGACATCACAACGTCCCTATCGTCTGATTGGAGGAAAAGACAACGTGGACATGAAGCTTCTTTAGAGCATAAAGTAAAGGTGAGTCGGTAGTATCATGAGTCCCGTGAGTCAGGTGAGTCGTTAGTATCGTGAGTCACGTGAGTTGTTAGACACCGGAGTCATTAGTATCCTGAGTTCCGTGAGTCACTAGTCAGTGAAGTTAACAACAACTACGACCGTTTCCTCAGTCCTGTGAGTTGTTAGTATCGTGAGTCCCGTGAGTCAGGTGAGTCGTTAGTATCGTGAGTCCCGTGAGTCAGGTGAGTCGTTAGTATCGTGAGTCCCGTGAGTCAGGTGAGTCGTTAGTATCGTGAGTCCCGTGAGTCAGGTGAGTCGTTAGTATCGTGAGTCCCATGAGTCAGGTGAGTCGTTAGTATCGTGAGTCCCGTGAGTCAGGTGAGTCGTTAGTATCGTGAGTCCCATGAGTCAGGTGAGTCGTTAGTATCGTGAGTCCCGTGAGTCAGGTGAGTCGTTAGTATCGTGAGTCCCGTGAGTCAGGTGAGTCGTTAGTATCGTGAGTCCCGTGAGTCAGGTGAGTCGTTAGTATCGTGAGTCCCATGAGTCAGGTGAGTCGTTAGTATCGTGAGTCCCGTGAGTCAGGTGAGTCGTTAGTATCGTGAGTCCCGTGAGTCAGGTGAGTCGTTAGTATCGTGAGTCCCATGAGTCAGGTGAGTCGTTAGTATCGTGAGTCCCGTGAGTCAGGTGAGTCGTTAGTATCGTGAGTCCCGTGAGTCAGGTGAGTCGTTAGTATCGTGAGTCCCATGATTCAGGTGAGTCGTTAGTATCATGAGTCCCATGAGTAGCTAGTCAGTTAAGTTAACGACAACTACGACCGTTTCCTCAGTCCTGTGAGTCGTTAGTATTGTGAGTCCCCGTGAGACAGAGACAGACCGAGGTCTTTGTTAAAAACTGAAAACGTCTCAAGCTGACAGTTTATTAACATTTATGTATTTTTATATTTTATCGCAAACTTTGTAATTTTCAGGAGACGAAGAGGAAAGAAAACAACAGATATCATCACAAAAATCTGCAGACAACATAAAAACACATGTAAACATCATCATCACACACACACACACACACACACACACACACACACACACACACATATATACTGTATATTACACACAACACACATACAGTATATAATACACACCGCTCTGCAAGCATTTCCAGCCAGTTTGGAAGCAACAGAGAGACGAGACGTTTTAATTAATCAGCTGTTGAGTTTGTCATTGGTTATCAGGCGGACCAGCATCCTGCAGCAGAACCACCCTTCCCCCTCCTCATCCTCCTCCTCCTCTTCATCCTCCTCCTCCTCTTCAGCGAATGCCGGTCGGAATAAGCAGAGCACCAGTCGGGCTTCACTGAACCCGTCTGAGCAACAAACTTCACCCACATTTTCACTGATTCTCAGCAGAACAAAGAGTTCTACTGACTCTGAGCAGAACAAAGAACCCGTTGACCTCCGGCGAGACAACGAGATGCACCGACTGTCACACAAAGACGTCTGTTGACCTTCATCGTTTTCAGAAGAACTCAAAGTTTCATGAACTCTGCTCTGAGTTTATTTTCACATATTCATACACTTATTATACTTTGAGCAATAAGCATTTTATTGTTTATTCAGAGGAAACTGAGCAGGATGAAGCTTTTCTGTTTACTTGAGATTTTATTTGATCATTTTCATGCAATAAATGATTGACCAAGGGTCCTCTATTTCTTTCAAGTTACAGTCAGCTTTGTTTTTAAATCTATATTTATTGTTTTCAGTGTTTTACAATTTACTTTGCTTTGGAGGTATACCGATAAATAGTCCATCTTATTGCAGATATATTGCTATCTGTACTAATGTCAGCCGATAATTAACAAAATATGTAAATTCAGAAATGTTAAACTGAGTTTGAGGTCATTTAAAATCCACCAGAGAGCGCTGACAAGTTGACTTTGACCACAGACTGTATATATAGATGGACGACGTCTCTATGGACCGAGGATCGAACCTGCTAAAATAGATAAATAGATAAATAAATAAATAAATGTTATTAAATGTACCAAAAATAAAATTAGAAAAATAAACGTAGACATTAATTAATTAATTGATAAAATATGATAGAAATTTATATTTCGGTTTTAATTTGCATCTTTATTTATTTAGCTTTGCATTAATTCCCCTATCCATCTAATCTTCTATTTAATTTTTTTTTATTATTTATTTACAGAATCTGCCAAAATAATAAATAAATAAATAGATTGATTGTTTAATTAATGATTTGATAAATAAATAAATGTGCCAATAAATGCACCAAACACAATATTAAAAATAAATGTAAGCATTAATTAATTGGTAAAATGTGACATAAATTGATATTTCTGTTTTAATTTGCTTCTTTATTTATTACCTTTGTATTAATTCACCAATCCATCTAATCTTCTATTTAAGTTTTTATTTTATTTATTTATTTATTTTATGAATTTTTAAATCTTTTTTTATTTATTTTTAATTATTTCGAAATGTATTAATTCATTATTAAATGTATTTATTTTTGTAAACTTTTAAACTTATTTTTGCATTTATTCTTTATTTACTTTCAATTATTTTAAAATGTATTTATTCATTATTAAATGTATTTATTTTGTTCGTGCATTATTTTCCCTTTGCATCGCCCCTATTTCTTTCCAAAGACGTATTTATTTCTGTATTATTTTCTCTTTACTGCTCATTATGTATTTATAACATTTTGTTTTCAAAATTATCCTTTCTTTGTGTTTATGTTAGAATTTATTTTTTTTAAATCAGCCGATAAAAATGGTGATCAGATGTCTTAAAGAGTCAAAGGTCAACAGTCGTCCAGATTTTAGAGACACGAGGAGCTCAGATGGATTCAGGAAGTTCTGACCTGGAGTCTGCGTTATTCCTGAAGTCATTCCCAAGCCGGCGGCTGTGTGTGTGTGTGTGTGTGTGTGTGTGTGTGTGTGTGTGTTACTTACAGATGCAGATCCCATGTGAGGCGTCGAGGATGAACCCCGCCCTACACACACAGCTATAGCTCCCCCTGGTGTTCACACAGAAGCCGTTCTCACACAGCCCCGGCTGGAGGCACTCATTCACATCTACACACACACCACCGCACATTAACACACATTAATGTGTACAACACCCACACACACTGATGTGTATGACTGTAGGGACACACGGGAGGACGAGGACACACACATACGTAAAGATAACCACAGCTTCACTTTAAATACACTGAACTGGTCTCTGATAGGAGTGTTTACATGGATCCTGGTTCTGATCGGGCGTTAACAGCGTCCCGGTTCTGTTGTGTTGACGTCAAACTTCACATCCTGGTTTCAGAAAGTCTAAATTGTATTTTCAATACTGTTGTTTTCCATCACCAGTGATGTGATGAAGAAGTTGATTAGAGTTCAATCAAAGACTAAAACGATGAAAAAATGTTCTGTCTGTTGTACAACAAAGAATATTTATATATATATATATATATATATATATATATATATATATATATATAAATTAAAATGAGCTCCCAAAAATATTAGTAAAATAATTGAAAAATATTAGTAAATTATCAGACACATTTCTTTTAAATATCTAAAATAATATCAGTAAAATATACTTAAAATATTAAATAAAATATACTTAAAATACAAGTCAAAGAAAAATAATAATAAATTGTCAGACAAAATTTGTTAACATTTGCTTGAAGAATAATATATATATAATATTTGATATTAATATATATTAAATATGAACAAATAAAATATCCCAAAAATATTAGTAAAATCACAAAAAAATATTAGTAAATTATCAGACAATATTTTCATAAATATCTAAAATAAAAATAATAATAAGAGGAAGAAAAAGAAAATTTGCCCCCCCAAAATAATAATAATAATAATAACAATTATATATATATATATATATATATATATATATATGAACAAATAAAATATCCCAAAAAATAGAAAAATATAAGTAATATAGCTGAAAAATATTAGTAAATTATCATACACATTTTCTTAAAATATCAGTAAAATATCCTTAAAATATTAATGATTATTGATTATTATTAATCATTATTTATTATTAATGATTAATTATTATTAAATATTATTATTATTATTATTATTATTAATAATAATAATAATAATAATAATAATAATAATAATAATAATAATAATAGTAATAAATTATCAGACAAAAATGTGTAATATTTCCAAAAAATGTTTTATATAAATATGTTGCATCCTTTAAATATAGAGACACTCAGGAACCAAACCTGCAACCGTCTGATGACAACCTGCTCTCCCACCTGAGATACTGTGACCTCTGACCTCTCACCTACTTCCTCTGTGTGTGTGTGTGTGTGTGTGTGTGTGTGTGTGTGTGTGTG
>NC_133801.1:1813333-1823333 GCF_043250625.1 Sebastes fasciatus
GTGACCACAGACACATACAAGATTTATTTATTTATTTTTAGACAATTTTCTGACATTTTAACGACTTTTTTGGACTTTTTTCAGACATTTTTTAAAAAACTTTTTTTAGACATTTTTTGGACCTTTATGGAGTTTTTTTGGACATTTTTAAAACTTTCTTGGGACTTTTTTGGGAACCTTTTTCACGGACATTTTTCAGGCCTTTTTTCTGGCTTTTTTCGAATATAGTCAGTCTGTGATTTCTACAAAGTGTTTGGTCCGGTCTCTGTACAGATATGATGGACTATCGTAGCTCTGGGTGACCACAGACACATACAAGATTTATTTATTGTAGAAATGAATGTGTAGAAACCACAGACTGTCTACGGTAGAAACAACGTCTCCAGATGACTTTATGTTGAGTGTTGATGGAGCAGCTGCGTAGCCTGGCACTGATCCATCCAGACTCCATTCAGAAAACAAGCATTTTAAAAGTTGTCTGCTTGTCGTCATGGTAACAGACCTGACAAAGCATGAATTCAGACTTTTTACTAATCAGCATCATTATGTAGTTATTTCAGCATCATTTTGATCTGTTTATTGATATTAAATCACAGTTTATTTTGGGTTCATAACGCAGTAGAGACGTGTGGCTGCTAGATACAGTCAGCGCAATGACGCTGTATGTGAATACAGCTCGCCGCCGGGTGACGTTATGAACCCAGACACGACGGCGTTTGGTTTTCTGACATATCTAGTACTTCACCAACATGTACAAAGCAGCTACAGTGAATTACTTCTCTCTTGGTGTGACTGTGACATAACAACAGGTTCATGTTGTGTTAACAGTTGAGCCTGTAGGATAAACACACAGAGAGAACAGGTGAGTCCTCTGGCGGCCTCTCACCTGTCTGTCTTTGACCTCTCTGAAGCAGTACTTGAACCCGGCCTGCTGGGTGAACGTGCCGCCCCCCCTCAGCGTCTGGGCCTGGACCGCCGGAGCCGGAGCGCCCGCCGACCCCGAGGAAGAGGAGGAGGAGGAGGAGAGCGTCCGCAGGGTGGGACTGTATCCAGACACCTGGAACCAGGTGAAGAGACAAACTGTTCAACAACCGAAACATCTGGAACACCGTCAGACTGAAAACCGGTGTAGTGTTTGTTTGTGTTACCTTCAGCACCTGGTGGATCTTCACGCTGGCCTCGGGGGGGTGCTCCACCCGGACCTTCACCATGGACGGGCTGGGGGCTGCACACACACACACGCACACGCACACGCACACACGCACACGCACACACGCACACACGCACACACACACACTTATTAAACATATTACATGATCAGACGACATCACACCAAGAATGTTCACATATTTGTTGGACAGTTTTCACATATTTTTATTAATAATTTGTCATCTTCAGTAACATTGTTTTTATTTGGTCTCTGTTAAATAAATAAATGTACTTTTTAATGTCTCTCTCTGTGTGTAGATCCACACACCCACAGGATCATCTGTTAAGGTCAAAGGTCAGACTCACCTCCAGACCTCCGGGTCTCCTGGTTCTGTCCCAGCGGCAGGAGGAACTCAGACCGGGTCAGCTCCTGATTGGCTGCCATGACGGAGAGCAGCGCCGGTTTGACGATCTCATTGGTGGAGATGGAGGAGGGCGATGCGGCTGCAGCTACGGCGGTGGGGGCGACGGCGATCTGGCAGAACTTCCCGCTGAAGTTTGGCGAGCAGAGACAGCGATCCTTCTGCAGACAGACGCCTCCGTTCTTACAGAGCAGAGGACAGAGGACTGCAGGAGACACAACAAAGACCGGATCATACATCCTTATAGTCAGTGTATTCATACAGTAACTTAGATGGCGGTCGTCGTGCTCCCAGTTTAGAGAAGCAGACAGAAGTACCGGCAGGAAGCTAAGCGACATTCTGCTATAGTTTTTTTGTCACATATTTTACTAATAATTCTCAGACAGTTTTCACAACTTTTTTTCAGATATTTTACTAATAAATTTCAGACATTCCTCACTTATTTTTTTCACTTATTTAACTGACATTTTTTGGATATTCTTCACTTATTTTTTGGGATATTTTTCAGACAATGTTCTTGAATTTTTTCACATAGTTTATTAATACATTGTTTATATTTTTCGGACATTTTTCATATATTTTACAAATAATTTTCGGACATTCTTCACTTATATTTTTCACTTATTTTACTAATATTTCTAAGAGATTTTTGGATATTTTACACATATATTTTTTGGATAGTTTTCAAATTTTTTCACATATTTCATTAATAATTTTGAACATTTTTCACGCATTTATTTATTGTTAGTTAATCAGGTAGTTTACAGAGTACACGAACAGGTAGTGTACTGAGTACCTGAGCTATAGGAGCAAGTACAAGTACCTCAAAATTGTACAGTACTTGAGAGTATTTATAGTTAGTTACATTCCTCCACTGATTACAAGGAATTATAATTGATTTTTTCATGTTTAAAACTAAAAATCCAAACATTTTGACGCAGTTTTAACAAATTAGAGTTTAAAGTGGGCGTTAAAGGTTAATATGCACACACACACACACACACACACACACACACACACACACACACACACACGTACACACACACACACACACACACACGTACGCACATTCATACCAGTTAGTAACAGGCTCCATCGCACACACACACACACACAGGTCTGAGGCCAACACTAACACACATCCATCATGTTTACTGTCGGCCTGCGAACGCTCGCCGTCTGCTTCACTCTCTGCTTGTTTACTCTCCTGCTGATACACAGATGCATTCTGGGAGAAGTGATGGGCGTGGGCGTGCCCCCCCCCAACCCTCCTCTCTGTTGCTAAGAGACCACTGGGTGAGGTCAGGTGATATCAAACAAAGCCCGCTGCCCTGATGGGACGGAGGTGACGGCGGACCGGGCGCCAACAGAACCGGCCAGCCACTTCCTCACTTCCTGTTGAGGCCTGAGCGCCTGTGACAGGAAGCGGACGTATTGTTACCCAGAGTTCAGCTGGTGTCGACGCTGCCGCTAATGAGCCGATAATACCCAGAAGTCTGTGCGGCAGGAAGGAAACCTGCGGCTTGAACACCGGCTTCTTCTCTCGCTGTGATCTCTACACACATGTACAAATACACACATGTACAAATACATGGTCCAGCAGGTGGCGGTAATGCAACACGTATGGATGCCAACCGCCATGAAACTCAGAGAAAGAAGAAGAAGACGGGGCGTGGTCAGAAGTACGCGTACGCGGCGGAAGACATCTCTTACTATTATCAGGAACATGGCGGCCGAGGACGAGCTGCTTCTGTCCGGTGCCAATGTTCACGTTATTTACTAATCATTTTTTGACTGTTTTTGGATATTTTTCACATGTGAATAATATCTGATAATTTCAACAAACATTTCACATATTTCACGAATCATTTTTCGACCTTTTTTGAGTATTTTTCATATATTTCTTAACAGTTTTCACATATTTTTTCAGACAGGTTTCAGATATTTTTCATATATTTTAATAATACCTGAGCAGGTAGTGTTGAGAATACCTGAGCAGGTAGTGTTGAGAATACCTGAGCAGGTAGTGTTGAGAGTACCTGAGCAGGTAGTGAACGGCGGCTAGCTTCTCCTCTCAAACAACGCCATGAGAGCGGTGAAAGTGAACCAGAACAGATAAACATCTGAAACTCACCATGAAGCTCCGTAAAGACTCAGCTGATCGTTCTCTGGACGTTCATCACTACCAGAGACTCCCAACACATCGTCACCTCATACATCATTATATTATATATATACATATATATATAGGTATTATAATAAAACATTATAGCAACTTTAACCACTTGAGGCTTGTTGTAGTGGTACTTGTACTAAAGTAAAGGATCTGAGTACTTGTTCCTGGTATCCTGTGTGTGTGTGTGTGTGTGTGTGTGTGTGTGTGTGTGTGTGTGCTGTTTATTGTTAAAGTGTTTGCAGGTGCCCGACTGTGTGTGTGTGTTCACGTCCACACCCATTCAAGTGTGTGTCATCTTGTTTGTGAAATGTTTGTTTATCCTACAAGTGAAACTTGTTACACAACACAAACACACACAGAGATGTTGCGTGTGTGTGTGTGTGTGTAAACACAGTGACCTTATTATTATCCTCGACGTCGCCCCACAGATGGACCGCATCAACACACACACACACACACACACACACACACACACACACACACACACACACACACACGTGTTTTGGAGGCGAAAGAGAGCTAACAGAGAGATGGAAAAAAGGAGTGTCCGGGCGTCAACATCAGAGATTAAAGAGATGAAATGATATAAACAACATATGTCGGGAGAGAAAGAATAAACAATGATTCATATTGATCCGACGGCTCGGCGGTTAAATCAACTCAACATATCTGACATCACATTATAAAGCAGTTAATGTTGAACTTGTTAGCAAACAGTTGCTTGTTTCCACATCCAGCAGAGCAACACAATGATTCATCAGGAGTCTCTGCGTCCAATATTCTGTCTCTTTTAGCTCTGGTTTTGGTCTCCACCATCTCCTGAGGGAGATATCTGTCTGTCGAGCTGCTAAATGAGCTCGTTTGATGAAAACAAAAACAGAAAATGTTGTTGCAAAACTCAAACAAGCAGAACGAGAAATCGTACAAATAATTGAATGCTTTAAAAAAGGCCTGAGAAGAAATTAAAAATGTTAAATGTCGTGAACAAACGTGGTAAATCTTGGCTGCTGTAGACGTCGGTTATAAAATGTTTGTGGATGTGATTGCAAGCTGTCAGGAGACTGTTTCAGGCAAACACTGTTCGCGAGGACGCTAGGATGAGTTCAGCAAAAACGTATATGAATCCCGTTTAACTGGTCCAGGTTGCATTAATATAACTAATTATATCATTATAAATAAGAGTCATATGCTGCCGGGCACAGGCGCAGTTTGCTTTGCTCGGTGGGGAGAGTGATCATCATTTAACCACAAGATTAGTAGTTTGATTCCCGGCTCCTCATGTCTGCATGTCGTAGTGTCCTTTAGCGAGACGCTGTTGCTACCCGGACGCTTCTCAGCAGCTCACTGCTCCTAAATACTGAGGATGAGTTAAATACTGAGGTACATTTTGATTGTATTTAAGTTGTGTTAAGTGTTTGTCTTTTTATTTAAAAATGTTCTACAAATACGTTAAAAAATATCTGAAAATTATCAGTAAAATATCTGAAAACTGTCTGAAAAATATGTAAAAAATATCCCCAAAAATTTGAAAAATTACCAAAAATTAGCAGTAAATAATGAATATGAAGTTTAACTTTTAAATCTAAGGTTAAGTTTGATTTTTAATTTTAAGTTAAGTTTAAGTTTTTTTAAGTTTTAAGTACAAATTAAGTTGTAGTTTTTAAGTTTTTTTAGGTTAACTTTAAGTTTTTAAGTTCAAGTTTTTAAGATTTTTTTAAGTTTAAGTTTGAATTTTTTTTAGTTTTAAGTTTAAAGTCTTTAAGTTTATGTTTTTTTAAGTTTAAGTGCAGTTAGGTTCAAGTTTTTTTTTTTGTTCTTTTAATTTTAAGTTTTTAAGTTGAAGTTTCTTAACTTTTTTTAAAGTTTTATGTTTAAGTCTTTAAGTTTTAAAGTTCAAGTTTTAGTTATTTTTTTTTAAGTTCATTTTTTTTTTTTGTATAAACCGGCCACTCCCCCAACCCTGATGGCGTCCACAGCTCGTATTAAAACACCGTCATTCTTAAAGTATTGGTACTAATAAACTAGGGTATGTATTGTACTATGTTGTGAAACCTATATCTAGTACCGGCACAACACCAACACTAGTGTGTGTGTGTGTGTGTGTGTGTGTGTGCGTCGCTGTCCAGTCTTACCTCACTGCTGATTTAAACATTCACACATCACCAACAAAATATCCTGGTACATGTGTGTGTGTGTGTGTGTGTGTGTGTGTGTGTGTGTGTGTGTGTGAGAGGGTTAAGTGAGTGATAAATGAAAGCCACATGTCAGCGGTGTTTCTCCTCCCTCTCCGCCTCCTGCTCCTCTCTCTGCTGCTCTTCAGTCAACTTTACATCCAAAAACCTTTTTCACCAAAAACCCAGAAAACCCCTGCAGAAGAAACAGATGGATCGTCTTCTGTTTATCTGCTTAAAGTCTCTGCAGGTTGATCTTTATAGAAATGAAGGAGTCAGATCAATCATCTGACCTGTGATCAGTTCAGACTACACAACTATTCACTGGCTGCAGTTCAGATGGCGAGCTCGGCCAAATATCAAACAGCTACAGGTCACGTGACGCAGCTGGAGCGGCTTCACACGTTACTCGTGTTAACCTTCTACGTTGAGTTGGTCTTCAACACGCTGACGGTTCTCTGGACCGTCTCTCCGTTCGGTGTTTGGTTGTTGGAGGTTCGTTCATGAGCTGTTCATTAACTATTCTGGTGAAAACTGGTGACAGAGACACCAGATGGAGTCAATAAGAGCTGTGGTTGGTCAGTTTGAGTGTTTCTGGTGGAGGTTGATGAGAGAGAAGACGACATGAAATAAGATGAAGAAAGACTCGGTTTCACCACCAAGCCGCACGATTTGTTTTACAGTTTTTCTCAATTGTTTACACACAAATACTGGTACTTGACACACAATGACCACAACATGTAACTCATGCACCAACCCCCTGAACCAATTCTGCTAAACTACAAGCACAATTCCTGCTTTACACTCAAATTGCAGTTCTAAAACACACTTTTTTCAGAACACTACACACAATTCTCTGCATTTGGCACAATTTTCATGAAGAAAATCTCGTTTTCACAAGGAACACACTGTCATTCAAAATTCTAAAGACAATTGCCCTACTATGCACACTGACTCATCACATGGGCAAACACCTGTCACACAGTGTTACAATTAGCAATCAGTTGATGCTTTTCATGGCTGGATTCGACATGCTAAGCGATATTTCCCCCGCTGCTTGGCCAGGGCAAACATTGCTTGTGATGTGGATGAGGTGCTGTGGCCAGACCGAAACAGAAGAGAGGATGCAGCATAGTTGTTTTTACTGTAACTGTATACAGTAAATTCTTCTGTTGTTTTGTATGTAGACCTCTGTATGTGCAACTTCGTGTTGGTTGGGATGTTCACTGTGTACATTGTTTTTGTGGGGAAAATAAAATATATTTGTTACCGTGTATTTGTGTGTTCTGAGTATAAAAACAATATTCTAAAATATTTTACAACACACTTATGTATGTACTGTCTGTAGTAATGTATGTACTGTCTGTAGTAATGTATGTACTGTCTGTGGTAATGTATGTACTGTCTGTAGTAATGTATGTACTGTCTGTAGTAATGTATGTACTGTCTGTAGTAATGTATGTACTGTCTGTAGTAATGTATGTACTGTCTGTGGTAATGTATGTACTGTCTGTAGTAATGTATGTACTGTCTGTAGTAATGTATGTACTGTCTGTAGTAATGTATGTACTGTCTGTAGTAATGTATGTACTGTCTGTAGTAATGTATGTACTGTCTGTAGTAATGTATGTACTGTCTGTAGTAATGTATGTACTGTCTGTAGTAATGTATGTACTGTCTGTAGTAATGTATGTACTGTCTGTAGTAATGTATGTACTGTCTGTAGTAATGTATGTACTGTCTGTAGTAAGTGTAACACTGAACAAAAAAAAGGCCTGAGTCATTATGATGAATGGAGAAGACGTGTTTTCCATTCATCATAGTGTTTTACATTGAGCACATCAGTGTTCAACTGGTTCTTATAAATGTCTATTCATATGATGGTGTGTGTGTCATTTGAAAACAAAATACCGTTTTGAGAAGAAATAACATTGATTTGAATGTAAAGTTTCATTTTGCAGGAGAATTGAGGGGTTCTGCCCATTGTGTGTGTGTTTTTTGATTTGTGTGTAGAGTTCTGAGAGTATGAGGCATGCTTTCAGAAAATGTGTGTAAACAATCGAGAAAAACTGTAATACAACAATGGCCGTCACTATCTTGGTCTTTGGCCGTCACCATATTGGTTTTTGGCCGTCACTATCTTGGTCTTTGGCCGTCACCATATTGGTTTTTGGCCGTCACCAACTTGATCAAGCCCCCAGGAAGTGCGCCGGTCGACGATCCGGACTTTCGTAGTGGCCAAACGGCGGTACTGCAACTTCCGTGTCCGTCACGTGATGCCGTTGGGCCCAAAAAGACTTTTCCCATAGACTTCCATTGGGAAAGAGACGTCTGTAACTCAGCGGATAATTTTTTTTTGAGGTGAATCAACTTCCCAGTACGAACACTCTAATAGCCCTTATTTAAAAAATAAATTTTTTAAAGTTGTAAAACTCACTAACAGCTGAATCCAGAGTTATTTCCCTTCCTCCGTTCATGTGAATGAGACCCAGACCGAGGCTGGAGCGCAAGTTGCCTAAGATCTGCAAAGATCCGGATACTTTTCCTCCAACGCTGGATCCAGTTCTCTTAATACATCCATGATCTTGATATGTGGCCTTCGCCATTTCGGGTTTTGGCCGTCGCCATCTTGTTTTTTTGCGACCAGAGGTGACATGAGAGGGTGGAGCTAAGTACAACTGAATGCTGAATAAGACATTTTTAGGCGACCAAAACAGTTATTATCAACTTCAATGAAGTGAAAACACGCTGTGAAAGGGTTAAAGTCCAAGACGGAAACACGGACAACTCCCAGACCGGACAACGCCGTGGTAGCGACCTGTCAATCACAAGGTAGCCCCGCCCTAAAGCATCCCCTGCTTTATGGTCTCTCTGACTCTAAATGGGACCATCATTTACTAAATGAACATCATGCTGTATTGAAGAAGACTTGAAACTAGAGATTGAGACCATAAACTCATGATTACAATGTTTACTGAGGTAATAAATCAGGTGGGAAGTAGACTCATGTTCTCATAGACTTCTATACGACCAGAGGAGTCGCCCCCTGCTGGCTGGTAGACAGGATGCAGGTTTAAGGTGCTTCAGCGTTGGCTTCACTTCTCAGACCCGTCAGAAGACGTTTGCAGAAGCTTGTCTCAACTTCCTCCTGTAGCGTCGCTGGGCGCCGTCTAAATGTGTGTAGCTCAGCGTGCGACGGCGTGCTGCAACACCACGTCCAATGAATAGCAGCCTGTTTGCTGTCCCAGCTACCCCCCGCCCTCTGCCTGTTAGAGGTGAGCGGAGACTCCAGACTGACAGCCAGGCTGCTCAGCAGGAGGATTCAGGTTAAGAGCTGCAACCATTAATCCATTAGTTGTCAATATTAAAGGAATCTAAACTATTTTGATAATCGATTAATCCGTTTGAACATTTTTTTTAAAGGAAAAAGTTTTAATTCTTAGATTCCAGCTTCTTAAATGTGAATATTTTCCGGTTTCTTTCCTCTCTGACAGTAAACTGAATATCTGAGGACGTCATCTTGGGATTTAGGAAACACTGATTCACATTTTTCACCATTTTCTGACCTTTTATAGACCAAAAGAACTTATTGATTAATCTGAGAAAACAATTAACAGATTAATCAATAATGGAAATGATTGTTAGTTGCAGCCGTAGATCCGACAAGTCCTGTTAGTGACCTCTCAGCTCTAAATGAGCCCAAACTAAAGGAGTCATTCCTCACTACGCAATCAGTGATCGATAAATCAAGACATCAGTAGGGAGCAACACTAAAAACCACTAATTTCTTTAACGCATTAACACAACCGTTCTTTCAGAGGTCGTTTGTATCATATGAAACTATAAAACCTGATGAATCCATCGGTACCAACCATGTCAGACTAGCATTGAGAAACTTTGGCGAAGAAAAACTGTCATGTCCATGTTCAAAGGGGTCCCTTGACCTCTGACCTCCAGATCAGTGAATGTAAATGGGTTCTCTGGGTACCCACGAGTCTCCCCTTTACAGACATGCCCACTTTATGATCATCACATGCAGTTTGGGTTTAAAACATCACCCATCACAACATGTCAGTCTACCT
>NC_133801.1:1828333-1878333 GCF_043250625.1 Sebastes fasciatus
GGGGATTTGTTTGTGTTTGTGAGCTGATCTGAGCTCTTTAAGTCCGCTCAGCTCGGCTCTGACAAGAACTTTATTCACACACACAAACACCAGAAAACAGTCTGCCGGGGTCGGCGGGTCTACTCCCGTTGGGTGCACAACATCATACTGGGTCAACTTTCACACTGACATTTTTCTGACTTTTTTTTTTTTTTCTGACTTTTTTCAGACATTTTCTAAACTTTTTTTTTTTTTTTTAAACATTTTTTGCGGACACTTTTCTGACTTTTTTTTGCAATTTTTTGACTTTTTCGGCCATTTCTCTGACTTTTTTTCTGACATTTTTCTTTTTCCTTAATTAAACGACGGGTCCATCTGTGTTCTATTATATATTTTTTTCATATGGAAAAGCGAGGACGTGTACGACTCGAAAGACGGCAATAAATGTTGTTAAACAACCTTCTGACGTATAAAACATGACGGACACAAACTGGGCTGAATGGAAACTACTCAGAGTCCAACAGTGTGATTGAACTGGTCCTAGTTTTCCTTTGGGACCCCCCCAGACCCGCCCCCAGACTCCCCCAGACCCTCCTCAGCTCTCCAGGCCCTCCTCAGCCCCCCCCCGAGCCCTCCTCAGCCCCTCAGACCTCCTCAGGGGCCCCAGCAGCGCTGCAGGCCGTGGGGGTGTTTAGGTGGAATAGAGGCCGGTTGTTTCTGCTGCTGTTTGTCTATGAGCTCATGTCCTGACTGACTGACTGCAGACACACACACACACACACACACACACACACACACACACACACACACACACACACACACACACACACACAAAGTGTGAAGCCTGAACCAGTGAAGCAGAACAACTATAAACATGAACAGTGGAACAACATAGAAACACTCATTACAGCACCTCCATCATCATCATCATCATCATCATCATCATCATCATCATCATCATCATCATCATCACACCTGCAGGTGACATGTTTGTTTCATAATGTCGGGTCCACACTACACTAGAATCCAGCTGATTCTGGTCCTGATTCCTCCAACGATCTTCAGTAAAGTCACGATTGTTTGATGGTTCTACAGATGATCTCTCCAGATGTTCCTGTGGTGTGAAGTGTGTTAAGAGTGTTCTTACATCCCCCGATCGGCTCGGAAGTCCATCCAGACCACATTGATTTCAAAACATTTTGAGAATTTTTTTTTACATTTTTACAGACGTTGTTTTTCCATTTTTGTTCTAAATTTTTTTTCCATTTTTCAGAAATTTTTCAGACTTTTTTTGTTGTTTTTCTTTTTTTTACATTTTCATCTAAAACAAATTTTAAACATTTTTCAGATTTGTTTTCATTTTACATATTTTTAAACTCTCCAAATTTTTTTTATATATATTTTTTAAAGTTGTTCAGAATTTTTTTTTTTTTTACATTTCTTAGACTTTTTTTATTTTACATTTTTAATATTTTTTTTTCTAACTATTTTTGAAATTTTTCGATCTCTTTTAAATAATTTTTTGACATTTTTTTTTTTTTTTTTGTTGACATTTTTCAGACATTTTTTTTTTTTACATCTTTCGGACAATTTTCAGATTTTTTTTGGACACTTTAAAACTTTTTTGGACATTATTGCAACTTTTGTTTTTAACGTTTTTTTCGGACATTTTTCAGATTCTTTTGAAATTTTTTGTCTCCTTTTTTTTCCGGTAATTTTTCGTAATTTCTTTTTTTTTTTTTTTTTTACATTTTTCAGTCGAAACGGGGCTTTAATGCTTCACTCAGGAGACTGAACCAACATTACAGCACAGAGAACTGTACAGTACTCTACTGTGTTTCTTTACTGTGTTTCTTTACTTTGTTTCTTTACTGTCTTCTACTGTGTTTCTTTACTTTGTTTCTTCTTTACTGTCCTCTACTGTGTTTCTTTACTGTGTTTCTCTACTGTGTTTCTTTACTGTGTTTCTTTACTGTGTTTCTTTACTGTCTTCTACTGTGTTTCTTTACTGTGTTTCTTTACTGTCCTCTACTGTGTTTCTTTACTGTGTTTCTTTACTGTGTTTCTTTACTGTCTTCTACTGTGTTTCTTTACTGTGTTTCTTTACTGTCCTCTACTGTGTTTCTTTACTTTGTTTCTTTACTGTCTTCTACTGTGTTTCTTTACTTTGTTTCTTTACTGTCTTCTACTGTGTTTCTTTACTTTGTTTCTTTACTGTCTTCTACTGTGTTTCTTTACTGTGTTTCTTTACTGTCTTCTACTGTGTTTCTTTACTTTGTTTCTTTACTGTCTTCTACTGTGTTTCTTTACTGTGTTTCTTTACTGTCTTCTACTGTGTTTCTTTACTTTGTTTCTTTACTGTCCTCTACTGTGTTTCTTTACTGTGTTTCATCCACCTCAGCATGCTGGTGTCATTACATCTCACTGCATATGAAGGTGAAAATTAGAAGTTATTTGGGACTTTGTGTTTCTAAATGTGGTGTGAAGAGGTGAACCAGAGCTCCACACTTCATGACATTATCTCAGGAATAATTCATAACTGATCGATCAATAACCTCCATCATAACTTTCATCCCTTCATCCATCGGTTTTTATAGTAAAGCAGCAGTTCTCCAGTCAGTTCTCTCCACAGCTGGACAATAACAGGAACTGTTTACGGCTCATATCGCAGTGATCAGGCCTGAACTATGAGACTGTATTAACATTCACCTTATCTGAAGCACACACAGTAACAGACTGGCATTCCAGCTCCATTCAATCACACTGAGCTTGTTTTTCCAGCGATGTATGGCTGACAGACCTGAGTGAGTGTACGGTTTATCTCTCAGCACCACCACATCAGCTTCACACCAGTTATTACACTAAATAATGAGCCGTGTGTTGTGGTATGTGTGTTAACTACACTGTTAACATGTCCAAACATGAGCCGGCTTGATTACACCGTCTGCTCTCGTATCTTTACCCCTCCACCAGCAGATAAACATTACACACAGTGAAAACACACCGAGGTTTGTTCACAGAGGACGTGTTGTCAAATCCTCAAATAATAACACAATAAGTACATGAACACTTAGCCACGATAAAAAAACGAATTATTTAGATTTTTAATGATTTCCTACATTAAATACCAACCCGGCTAAAAACAGAGCTCTCTGGCTAAGATGGCAGTTCAGTTCATCAAAGTTAATTAGAACATTTTGGTCAACTAAAACTGTCTTATTCAGCGTTCGGTTGTACTTAGCTCCACTCTCTCGCTCGTGTCACTTCTGGTTGCAAAAAAACAAGATGGCAACGGACAAAAACCAAGATGATGACGGCCAAAAACCAAGATGATGACGGCCAAAAACCAAGATGATGACGGCCAAAAACCAAGATGATGACGACCAAATACCAAGATGGAGACGCCGAATACCAAGATGGAGACGTCCAACAACTAAGATGGCGACGGCCAAAAACCAAAATGGCGACGGCCAAAAACCAAGATGGAGACGTCCAAAAACCAAGATGGCGACGTCCAAAAACCAAGATGGTGACGTCCAAAAACCAAGATGGCGACGTCCAAAAACCAAGATGGAGACGTCCAAAAACCAAGATGATAACGGCCAAAAACCAAGATGGTGACGGCGAATACCAAGATGGCGACGTCCAAAAACCAAGATGGTGACGGCCAAAAACCAAGATGGTGACAGCCAAAAACCAAGATGGTGACGCCGAATACCAAGATGGCGACGTCCAAAAACCAAGATGGTGACGGCCAAAAACCAAGATGGTGACAGCCAAAAACCAAGATGGTGACGCCAAATACCAAGATGGCGACGTCCAAAAACCAAGATGGTGACGGCCAAAAACCAAGATGGCGACGTCCAAAAACCAAGATGGTGACAGCCAAAAACCAAGATGGTGACGCCGAATACCAAGATGGCGACGTCCAAAAACCAAGATGGTGACGGCCAAAAACCAAGATGGTGACGGCCAAAAACCAAGATGGTGACGGCCAAAAACCAAGATGGAGACGCCGAATACCAAGATGGCGACGTCCAAAAACCAAGATGGTGACGGCCAAAAACCAAGATGGTGACGCCGAATACCAAGATGGCGACGTCCAAAAACCAAGATGGTGACGGCCAAAAACCAAGATGGTGACGGCCAAAAACCAAGATGGAGACGTCCAAAATGCCAAACTCGCGGCTTCAAAACCATAGTCCACAAACCAACGGGTGACGTCACGGTGACAACGTCCACTTCTTACCATCATTCACACGTTGTTTTGCGGATTTTCTTGAAATTCGGTTAAAATGTGCGACACATTTGGATGTAAACGCGCTACAGAGCCGCTACGGCTGCATCGCCCTTTAAATCCTATCTAAATGTTTTTTTGTTTCTTTTACTTCTTGTCCTTTAAATTCTTATGTAACACGCTTATCTTGTTGATGGAAGGTGTTATTACAAATAAACTGAGAAAACCTCACAGCACGTTGTTTAGTGAACGTGTTGGTTTAGCTTTTCAAACGTCTTTAGTTTAAAGAGTGAAGCATTTGACTGACCGGTGGGAGCGGTGACGTGGACGGTGTACTGGCCCTTCTGAGTGTAGAAAGTCTTCACGCTGGTTTTCACTGAGGACGAGGAGGATGAAGAGTTAGAAGAGGTCACAGCGAGAACTTTCTTCCTCTCCTTCTCGATGTGCTTCATCAGCAGGGCGGCCATCTTGTCTCCTCTTCCTCCCTGTGACAGAGTCTTCCTCAGTAGCACCGCCTGGGCCTCCCTCACACTGATAGATACATAAAACACAGATATTATATACACAGAAATACACCTTATACACAACATGTACACAAAAATACACCTTATACACAACATGTACACAGAAATACACCTTATACACAACATGTACACAAAAATACACCATATACACAACATGTACACAGAAATACACCATATACACAACATGTACACAGAAATACACCTTATACACAAATATATACACAGAAATATGCCACATAGCTAGCTCCATTTAGCTCCACCCTCTCGTGTCTTACGAAAAAACATGATAGCGATAGCCAAAAACAAGATGGTGACGGCTAAAGACCAAGATGGCGACGGCCAAAAAATAGTATTTAAAGTCCTTAAATAGTGAGGTGAAAAGCAGCTCAGTGAGCTGATAACTAAACACACTGAGACGCTCTCTGCTGCAGTCTGATCTTACTTTCATTAACTCAAATGTTCCAGCTGCCGGTTTGTTAAGAGAAACTTTTTATTAGTGAGATACACGATGCCACTGATAAAACTAAAAGACTCTGAGAGGCTGAAAGAGATAATATCTGTCATGTTCTAGCAGGCAAAGATAAAGATATTACATCTGCTTCCTCCAGAAGATAAACAGAGAATGAACCCTCAGTACGGCCGGCCGTCACTGAAGGACATGAAGGATCTCAACTGTTAGACATATCGTCTAAAGTCATATTGAACGTGCATCAGAGAGAATATTTAGTCTTGTAGAGGGTGAGAAGAGTCTTCAGATGCTCCACCAGCCAGAACCGGTCTTCCCACAGTCTGTCCTGACCCCGGCTCTGACCCCTGACCTCCACGACCTTTGACCTCTGACCCTGGGGTTATGTTGATTGTTTACACAGAGCTCAAACTCTCCGAATGTTTTCTCCTGGATCCTCTTCAGTCGGAGCATTTTAAACTCCTGCAATACGTAACATCACTGGTTTCATCAGGGTGTTAAAGTTTATAATATTGATTTATTTATTTCCCCTCTGTATGTACACGTATATGTACTATATACTGTACATGTGTATGTATGTCTGTATATATATACACGGTAGATTTATTTGTGTATGTATGCACACCATCATAACTAGCCTATATTTATATTCTTTAAATAATTATTTTATTTATGTATTATATTATTTTTGTGTGTGTTATTTATCCTTAACATTTTCCCTGTTTCTATTCATATTATTATTATTATTATTATTTTTAATAATTTACTATAATTTTTATTTTTTCATTATGCAATATATAAACATTGTACGAATTATATAATATAATATATATATATATATATATATATATATAAATTAGGTAAGATTTTGAAAATAAAATATCTATTTTTTATCATAAATGATTTATCTAATATATATAAATTATTATTATAATTATATCATTTGTAAAATGTTTATATATTGTATAGTGGAAAAAGTAAATGTTATAGTAAATTACTAAATAATAATAATAATTATAATTATTTTATATATATATAAAGTGACAGATGAAACATCACTGTGTTTTAATGGTGTGAGTAGTATTCAGATCCTTTACTGTAGTAGAAATACTAATACCACACTATGACAGTACTCCACTACCAGTAAAAGTCCTGCATTGAAAACATCACTGTAGTAAAAGTATACATCAGCAAAATGTAGTTAAAGTAAAAGTACTGCTGTGTCAGTGAACTGTTCCCTGTCATTGTTTTCCTATTATATTTATATTAATATTACTGCTGCATCAATGTGAATGTTGTATTTTACATGTTTCAGGTTGTGACAACATTGTAAATGAACTTTGCAACACGGGTTTAGTTTTTCTACTGAACTTGTTTTAGTGTGAGTGATGAGTAAGGTCTCGTCAGCAGCCTGCATTGTGTACTACCGACCGAGTCCTGGACAGTATGTACAGTGAGTATTATCTGGTGAGGAGCGCCGCCTGCTGTCTGACCACAAAACATGCACATTCATCTTCATGTGTCATCTTTAGTTTTATCACGGATTCATTTTTAAACTGGAAACAAACAAGGAGAGGAGAGATGAGACAAGTAGAGGAGGAGAGGAGACAAGGAGACAAGTAGAGGGAGAGGAGACGTAGAGGGAGAGGAGAGGAAAGAGAGACAAGGAGAGGAGAGAGGAGAGAGGAGACAAGGAGACAAGGAGACAAGGAGACAAGGAGACAAGGAGACAAGGAGACAAGGAGGGGAGAGAGAAGACAAGGAGGGGAGAGAGGAGACAAGGAGAGGAGAGAGGAGACAAAGAGGGGAACGGGGAGACAAGGAGAGGAAAGAGGAGACAAGTAGAGGAGAGAGGAGACAAGGAGAGGAGGAGAGGAGAGGAGAGGAGACAAGGAGAAGAGATTAGGAGACAAGGAGAGGCAGAGAGAAGACAAGGAGAGGAGACAAGGAGAATAGACAAGGAGAGGAGACAAGGAGACAAAAGAGGAGAGAAGACAAAGAGAGAAGAGAGGAGACAAGGACACAAGGAGGGGAGAGAGGAGACAAGGACAGGAGGAGAGGAGAGGAGAGGAGAGGAGAGGAGAGGAGAGGAGAGGAGACAAGGAGAGGCAGAGAGAAGACAAGGAGAGAAGAGGAGGAGACAAGGAGACAAAAGAGGAGAGAGAAGACAAAGAGAGGAGAGGAGGAGACAAGGAGAGGAGACAAGGAGACAAAAGAGGAGAGAAGACAAAGAGAGGAGAGGAGGAGACAAGGAGAGGAGTCAAGGAGACAAACGAGTAGAGAGAAGAGGAAAGGACGAGAGGAGGAGAGGAGAGGAAACAAGGAGAGGAGGAGAGGAGAGGAGATAAGGAGAGGAGGAGAGGAGACAGTTTTCAGACTCTTTTTCTGTGACGTTCAGGATTCAGATTTATTTATTTATTTATTTATTTACCATCAAACCAGTAAAACGTCTTTTATACTGAAAATACTGGTCTGTATTTCCTGTGTGCCGCTGTATGAGACAGAGAGACGGACGGTCCAGAGTCTCTGTGTGTCCTCTATAGGACTCTGTTTACAGACTCAGACCCCCATCGGGTCAATACATGAATTCATACATGATCATTTTGCATGTGATAAGTAAAGGATATGTGTCCCTATTAAACACATACAGAAATAAGTCTTATTCTTTTACCTGTTAATCTAAAAATAATAAATAAAAGACAAGAGACGAGTACTCCTTAATAGCTCTAGTTACTTTACGAATTCAGAGTTTTGCACAAGTATTTCTACAGTGTGGTATTAGTACTTTTATATGTAATATGTATGGAGATACTGTAGTACAAGTACCTTTTTGTAGATTATATATTAACGAAAGGAGGAAACAGGAAGTTGTTTTACCTCAGCGACTGCGTCTTTGCTCCTCCGACCTCCTCCTTCTTCTTCTTCTCTCCCGACTTTGTTGCTTCCTCCTCCCACTTCTTCTTCTCTCCTCTCACACCATCATCCACATTTATATATCCACTAGGCCCGGGATTAGACTCCAGATTAAATCTGTGCTCTTTAATAGGCCCGGGATTAGACTCCAGATTAAATCTGTGCTCTTTACTAGGCCCGGGATTAGACTCCAGATTAAGACTGTGCTCTTTACTAGGCCCGAGATTAGACTCCAGATTAAGACTGTACTCTTTACTAGGCCCGGGATTAGACTCCAGATTAAATCTGTGCTCTTTACTAGGCCCGGGATTAGACTCCAGATTAAATCTGTGCTCTTTACTAGGCCCGGGATTAGACTCCAGATTAAGACTGTACTCTTTACTAGGCCCGGGATTAGACTCTGGATTAAATCTGTGCTCTTTACTAGGCCCGGGATTAGACTCCAGATTAAGTTTGTGCTCTTTACTAGGCCCGGGATTAGACTCCAGATTAAGACTGTACTCTTTACTAGGCCCGGGATTAGACTCTGGATTAAGTTTGTGCTCTTTACTAGGCCCGGGATTAGACTCCGGATTAAGTTTGTGCTCTTTACTAGGCCCGGGATTAGACTCCAGATTAAGACTGTACTCTTTACTAGGCCCGGGATTAGACTCTGGATTAGAAAGAGACTCTGGATCGGCGGTTTTGAAGGAGTGTGGGGTTTCCTCTGGTTCTGGTTCTGGTTTAATCTCTGTAAAGCTGGTTGTGGTCTCTGCTCCGTCCTCCTTGTCCTCTCCATTCCGGGTCTGCCGGTTGCTGAACTCTGGTCTCGGTCCCGTCTGCGGACGTTTTGGTGCGGCCTGGTTCTCCTCCTGCATTAGAAACCCCTTTGAAACGCCTCCTTTGTCCTTATCAGGACCAGGGTCGGGGGTCTCAGGTGGATTCAGATCTGAGGGTCCTGGTTCAGGTCTGCTGGTTATTAAGGTGGCAGCAGGACCAGAGCGAGCTCTGAGGACTCTCGTCTTTCGGATCGCGTGGCGCCCTGGAGGACTGACGGCGGGTTTGACGGAGGTCGGCGTGGAGGACTCACAGCGGTAACCATGGAAACCTCGACGACACAGACAGCGGTTAGACTGGCGGCACAACGCAGCGTCATGGCAACGAGGAAGACACCTGGCTGCAGAGGGAGAGGAGACAAGGAGAGGAGAGGAGGAGAGAAGGAGACAAGGAGAGGAGGAGAGGAGGAGAGGAGACAAGGAGAGGATGAGACAAGGAGACAAGGAGAGGAGGAGAGACAAGGAGGCAAGGAGAAGAGAGAGGAGACAAGGGGAGGAGGAGAGGAGACAAGGAGAGGAGGAGACAAAGAGAGGAGCAGAGGAGACAAGGAGAGGATAGAGGAGACAAGGAGACAAGGAGAGGAGACAGGAGACAAGGAGAGGAGGAGAAAAGGAGACAAGGAGATGAGACAAGGAGAGGAGAGATGAGACAAGTAGAGGAGGAGAGGAGACAAGGAGACAAGTAGAGGGAGAGGAGACGAAGAGGAGAGGAAAGAGAGACAAGGAGAGGAGAGAGGAGAGAGGAGACAAGGAGACAAGGAGGGGAGAGAGAAGACAAGGAGGGGAGAGATAAGACAAGGAGGGGAGAGAGGAGACAAGGAGAGGAGAGAGGAGACAAGGAGGGGAGCAGGGAGACAAGGAGAGGAAAGAGGAGACAAGGAGAAGAGAGGAGGAGACAAGGAGAGGTGACAAGGTGACAAAAGAGGAGAGAGAAGACGAAAGGACGAGAGGAAACAAGGAGAGGAGATAAGGAGAGGAGGAGAGGAGAGGAGGGGAGACAAGGAGAGGAGGAGAGGAGAAGAGATAAGGAGAGGAGGAGAGGAGGGGAGACAAGGAGAGGAGGAGAGGAGAAGAGATAAGGAGAGGAGGAGAGGAGGGGAGACAAGGAGAGGAGGAGAGGAGAAGAGACAAGGAGAGGAGGAGAGCAGGGGAGACAAGGAGAGGAGGAGAGGAGAAGAGATAAGGAGAGGAGGAGAGGAGACAAGGAGGGGAGCAGGGAGACAAGGAGAGGAAAGAGGAGACAAGGAGAAGAGAGGAGGAGACAAGGAGAGGTGACAAGGTGACAAAAGAGGAGAGAGAAGACGAAAGGACGAGAGGAAACAAGGAGAGGAGATAAGGAGAGGAGGAGAGGAGAGGAGGGGAGACAAGGAGAGGAGGAGGAGAAGAGATAAGGAGAGGAGGAGAGGAGGGGAGACAAGGAGAGGAGGAGAGGAGAAGAGATAAGGAGAGGAGGAGAGGAGACAGTTTTCAGACTCTTTTTCTGTGACGTTCAGGATTCAGATTTATTTATTTATTTACCATCAAACCAGTAAAACGTCTTTTATACTGAAAATACTGGTCTGTATTTCCTGTGTGCCGCTGTATGAGACAGAGAGACGGACGGTCCAGAGTCTCTGTGTGTCCTCTATAGGACTCTGTTTACAGACTCAGACCCCCATCGGGTTTCTGGACAACGTGACCGACCAGTAAGTCTCTGCTGGCTCTGAGCCCGCTGAGACTTAGTGCGTCTATAGGAGAGAGTTTCACTACCAGCTGGATTATATAAAGACCACGTTCACTCTACAGATCCAGTCTGGTTCCATAAAGACCAGAATCAGTGTAAACCCACTGATCCGCTCATAAATCCAGCCCCCCTTTGAACTGGGAGACGTGGTGCAGCATCAGTCTGTGGTCATCAGTCACATCTGTACGGACTCAGCAGCTGTTTCAGCCTCTCGAGTTAGATAAATGTGTAATATCTTTAAAAACTACACTACCCATGAGCCTCAGCGGTTGTTGCTATGAAGACTAGTGTGGAGTCAGAGTTATATCAGAATTATTACAAGTTATTCCAACAAATATCAACCTCTAACTTCACCCGGCCATCAGCTGTACGGCCAGAGTCTGGAGCTCTCTGATTGGATGTTTCTTACTGCAATGCACTCTGGGACTCGTAGTTGACTTCTCTCCTGAAGTTGTTTAAGACACAATCTGTTACCTTTGACTTTATTTTAAATATTGAATATTTGATTTCATTTGACAAAATAAAAAAATTATTAAAAATGACACCTAATTAGACATGTGACCTCTCCAGCCTGCTGCGAATGATTTTTATTTAACAATTTATTAAAAAAGTAAAATAACTTTGAAATGAAAGGATGTTTCTGACGTCCAGCTGAGATTTATTGAGGACCGACATCAGTTTCCTGTTAGAGGAACTTTAATATCTGCAGCTGTTCAGGTGTTTTACTACAACAGGAACACAGAGAACAGGTAGAAATACAGATGTGTTCACATTTAAAACTGTCAAGTGTTTTAATAAATCTTATTCTGAATAAATTTGAGGTCATTTCTGTCAGATAAACTGGACTCACGTTTGGTGCATCGTCTGGTTCTCGGCGATAAAGTCCATCCGACGCAACACTGACCTCCACAGACGTGAGGACTGCAGACCGAGAGAGAGATTTTAGTTTTAAAACACTTCAGATTCTGAAATATTAATATATACTAATAATAATAATATACTTTATTGATCCCCTGGGCGTTACAGTTTCAGTTGCTCTTGTTTAAACGTAAAAAAAAATTAAGAAAATAGAAATAAAGGAGTATGTAACATGTAAATTATGTACATAATGTTACAATATAAACACAATATATGTAAAGAAATATAAGTAAGTTTGGAGCATTATTTAGCCTCAGAAATCGTGGGAAAATTGTGCATAAATAAATAAATAAATACATAAATAAATATACATTTCAAAATAAATATAAAACAATAAAAAATAAGTGCAAAAAGAATACATTAAATAAATAAATATATATAAAAAATAAATGAATACATTTGAAAATTAATAAAAAATAATTACATAAATAAATGCATAAATACATAAATATATACTTTAAATTAAATAAAACATAAGTGCAAAAGAAATTAATTAATTAATTTAAAAATCAATAAAAAAATACATGCAAAAATAATTTATTAAATAAATAAATACATATAAAAACATAAATAAATAAATATATATTTTTAAATAAATAAAAAATTAGTGCAAAAATAAATAAATAAATGTAAAAATGTATAAAAATAAATACATAAATAAATAAATGCATAAATACATAAATATACATTTAAAAATAAATATAAAATAAAATAACAAAATAAGTGAGAAAATTAATGAATAAATAAATAAATAAATGCAAAAACAAATGAATGAATAAAAAAAAATCAAAATTAATAAAAATAAATACATAAATAAATAAAAGGGAAAATTAAACAGAAGAGTAAAGAATTTAGGGAATTAATACGAAGATAAATAAAGAAGCAAATTAAAACAGAAATATCAATTTATGTCACATTTGATCAATTATGGCTTCATTTATTTTTAATATTATTTTTGCTACATGTAATGACATATTTATTTATATATCAAATCATTTATTTATTTATTAATTATTTTTTTTATTTTGGCAGGCTCCGTCCTCCACACTGCTCCTCTCACATTCACTTATTAAACAGCTGTTTGTTGTTGTTCTGAACGTATTAAAATGTGTGTTTGCAGCAGGCTGTCAGCCCATCGGCCTTCTGGGAAAAGATCAACACTGGGTCAAACCACCCCTCCACCACCCCGTCATCAAAGTGACTTCACAGCTGTGTGTAACAGGAAGTGTGAGCTGAATGTGCCAACAGGTTTGTTTGAGGAGAGTTTCACCTCGTTTGAAAAGACGAACCAATCAGCATCATCACGTTTATGACATCATAAAACTATCAGATCACCTATAGATGGAGTATAAACAGTGTTTAAACTGGTGTGAAGACTCTGAACTGGATTAAATGTTGTTGAGACCCAACCAGAGGATGGATGGATGGATGGATGGATGGATGGAGAGGGAGGAGAGTGTGTTTTAAATGTGGACACAGCTTCTCTGCAGAGGATTTAATCATTACTCACAGAGTACTGGATGTATTGTAGCAGCAGAGGAGGCCCCACCAAGACCTGTGTGTGTGTGTGTGTGTGTGTGTGTGTGTGTTAATGGTAAAGCTCTGTTTAGACGCACTCATCTGCACACACACACACACACACACACACACACACACACACACACACAGTATTGAACCAGTATACACACAGACAGTCTGGTCAGAGTCTGAGTATGAAATCACTCCCTATTTATTATATATAGAGCACCCTGAGTGTGTACGTTTATATCATTTATATGCTCTAATTAAGGAATTATGGGTGTCGCAATACACAGGTATTAATATCATGTTAATAATACACATATGATAATATCGGGCTGTCAAAGTTAACGTGATAATAACACGTTAATAACGCAAATTCGTTTTAACGCCACTAATTTCTTTAACGCATTAATGCAACTTGTGATTTTTTAGGTTGTAGCGGCTGAGTGTTAAAGCTGGAGTGAAGATACTGGTATCATATAAACTATAGAACCTGATGGATCCATCGGTACCAACCATGTCAGACTAGCTGGTCGTGAAGGAGGTTAAATAACGCTCCAAACTTACACTAAATTTTGGCGAGGAAAAACTGTCACATTCAAAAGGGTCCCTTGACCTCTGACCTCCAGATAGTTTGTCAGGAAGGAGGCTAAATAACGCTCCAACGTTTGCTGTCTAAACGTTTGTCACGTGTTTTTATTGACGTTTGTGACGTGTTTTCCGTAGTTGTTCCGAACGTATTTTACTTAGTTTACTTACTTTAAGCCCAAACATGATGTTTCCCCTTTACACGTGGCGTAAAAATGACACGCAAAAAGGCTAGCGCAGTATTGCAATCCAGCCCTCGGACTGAATGTTTCATCTGGACTTGTATATTGTTGTATTTAGCAGTCAGATAAATGTAGTGCAGTAAAAGTACAATAGTTCCCTGTGAGGCGTAGTAGAGTAGAGGTCTAAAGTAGCATGAACAGACGTGTTTTTGAGTATTTCAGTTGACAGACTGAAGATCTAAAGCGCGCTGGTCCTTTAAATGAAGGAACCTCTTCAGATCAGGTCTGACTGAGTTCACAGATGTTCTCTTGTTCTGCTCTCTGAAGTCTCTGTGAAGCGTCAGCAGAACGTTCTGGAGTAACAGAACGTCGTCTGTGTTCGCCTACCCGCTCAACAACACCTTCATCTTCAAATACAACTTTATCCTTTCTTCTTCTTCCTCCAGGAACAATGAACACTTTTCATCTTCAGCTGATCCTCCAGACAGAAAAACTTAAAAATAAGTGCAAAATAAATAAATACATTTAAAAAAAAATTAAGAAGAATAAATGCATTAAAAAAATGCATGAATAAATATACATTTAAAAATAAAGAAAGAAAAAAGAAAAAAAGAAAGAAAGAAAGAATAAATGCATAAATAAAAAATAAGTGCATTAATAGATAAATAAATACCTAATAAATGCAAAAATAAATTGAAAAAATGAATGCAAAAAATAAATAAATACATTTTAAAATTAATAAAAATAAATATATAAAGATACACCTCCGACACGAGCAGACTGACGGACGCTCAACGACGTCCCCAAACTGTCCGATGGTGGACCGTCAGCTTGGTGCATTAGGACCTTAAGTTACCTGAGGTCAAAAGGTCAAGAGGTCACGAGGCCTTTAAACGTCCAACATGTCTGAGTCTCCTGAGCAGAGCCGGTCCTCACAACGACACCAAAAACAACGAGTGTTAACGGTCTAACAGTTTAACTTTAACTTTGAAGTCTAGAAGGACTTTTTCCTCTTTTCACACACTCACACAAACCTGCTGTTTACACACACACACTCACACACACACACACACACACACACACACACACACACACACACACACACACACACACACACACAGTTTATAAGCCCAGTCAGTCAGTTCACAGGGTTTAGGATTAGGGTGTGTGTGTGTGTGTGTGTGTGTGTGTGTGTGTGTGTGTGTGTGTGTGTGTGTGTGTGTGTGTGTGTGTGTGTGGGTGGGGGGTGTTGACTTTGCATCCATCACTTGACCGTCAGTCAGACTTGCACTTGAGGCTACACACACACACACACACACACACACACACACACACACACACACACACACACACACACACACACACACACACACACACATCAGAGAGAGAATTTCACACATTCCTGAGGCGTCTGCAGTCGGACACACCTGACAGATGCTGATTGGTCAGATGCTTTATGGTGTCACACACACACACACACACACACACACACACACACACACACAGGTAGAGAACAGCTGGATGGTAGACTGTGTCAGCGACCAGCTCGTCTCCAGGTTGATAACATCTGTCCGTCTGTCTGGACTGAAACATCTCAACAACGACTGACGACAGATGTTCGTGATCCCCAGAGGATGAATCCCACCGACTGTAATGATCCTCTGACTCTTCATCTCCAGCGCCGCCAGCACCGGGATGAATAACTGCTAACCCGGCCGTGGACTCTGTGGACTCTGAGTCTCGTTGTGTGAACTGGGTTTGAACTGGGACCAGCGACCACCTGCATCACCTTCACTGAACAGCTGCAGTGAAATACGAGCAACACCTGCAGCTCAGGTGTTTCCTGTCCAGCTATCCATCCATCTCTCTGTCTACACACACACACACACACACATGTGTAGATGTGTGTGCGTCAATATGAGTGAATTATGTTTTAATACTGACCATCAACTGATTGTATAATTCATTAAATGGTTATTTTTAAAATAATTTAGCAGTTATATAAAACAAGATAAATAAGGTGAATTAGTCTAATGTGGGACATTTTTTGCATTTCAGACATTTGGAATATATTCTGATATGAAGCCAATACATTAAATCCACACCCTGTAACATCCGAAAGGCTTATTAGAAAGACAGTAAATAGCCTATATTATCATATATGTTATGCAAAAAAGCATAATTAAATGCAGTTAAAATTTCATGAATCTGCTGCTGAAAAACTCTGAAAAATGTCCAAAAAATGTCCAAAAGAGTCTGAAAAATTTGATAAAATAGTCTGAAAAATGCCCGAAAAATGCAGTAAAACATATTTTTTAAAAAGTCAGAAAAATGTCAAAAAAAAAATGTAAGACAAAAAAATTGTCAGAAAAATGTTGCAAAGTTGAAATGTTAAACTATTAAAATGTTTTCATTTATATATATATATATATATATATATACAGCGATACACAAACAACCGTAGCAGTCAGAGGGTCTATTAGAAGCCAACACATTGAACCTGAACCTGCATAGAACCATTGCTTACCACACAATGCATTATGGGTAATTACTGAATAACCAATAATGCATAGACTTAAAAACAACAACCTGCAAAAATTAGAAATAAACTCATAACTCAACTCAATTTTAACAGCGATGCAGCCCCCCCCCCCCCAGCCTTATAAATAAACATTATTATTATTACATAATTCATCCTGTCCAGCTTTTCTAAACTATATTTCCTAAAGTGGGACAATGTAATATTTGATTAAAATAACACATATAAAGTATATTTACACCATATTATAATATGTATTGATGAACAAACACATCATAAACACATCCTGATAGCAGGATTGTTATATTTATAATACATTTATACCTTTAACATGAAGTTTGTCTAAACACTTTGTCACTGACCTTTACACAGGGTGTCTAATGCTTTAAGTTATCTTGAATATGAATATGTATAATATATAATATACTGTCTTTAGGTGGACCTGATTGAGGGAAATAAAGGGGTCTTGTTGGAGACTATAACTTTGATATAATTTATAGCTATAACCTTTTTCTCCAAACTGTACAGGAGTTCAGAAGGTTTGTGTGAATGAATATGTTTTTGCTCAGTCTTTTTATTGGTATTCTGTACAAAATCCAATAAATAATTGTATAAACAAATTATACCCCCCCCCCATCCCTATAACAATATTACTGCACCATTAAATAAGCAGAGTTAATTTCATAAACAATTACATTATACATATAAATGAATTGTATCCGATAGCAACATAAATGAAACATATACCAAACAAAAACAAAAACAAGAAAAAAATAAATAAATATAATATAAATAAGGACTAAAACCCCCCAGAAAAATAGGTATATTAAAAATAATAATAATAAATAAATTAAAATATATAAATTAAAAAAACTAAGTATAAGTTGTTAATTATATGTAATATGGGGTCAGCAGTTTAAAACTTCAATGTCAGTTGTATCCATGTGTGAGTGAATATTTGTTGTATTATTGTCACCACTGCTTATTGAACCCAACCTCTGATGTCAACCAGGGTCCAGTCTCTTTTCTGTGACTTTTAAACACAACAGCAGATATAGAGTTAAAATATAAAGTGTTTGAAAACAAAAACAAAAATAAAAACAAGAAAAATAAATAAATAAATAAAAAATGAATAAAATAAAAAAAGGAAAGTACCAAAAAAAAACTAGGTGAATTAATAATAATAAATAAAATTGTGAATTATATGTCACCACTGCTTATTGAACACAACCTCTGATGTCAACCAGGGTCCAGTCTCTTTTCTGTGACTTTTAAACACTATTTTTATTATTTTTTATTTATTTGTTTGCAGATATATAAAACTGCACAAAATCCAGTCAATGAAAAAAACAAACAAGAAATATGTCAGGAGAGATCAAGAAGCCACAGGCTTATACAAAGGACCTCCACCCAACCCCAGGAGAAAAAAACTATAACTAAAAAGGAAGAAAGATGTAAACTAACATCATTTTAAAAATACAACAAAAGTTAAACAACAAAATGTGCAGAAAAAACCAACCAAACAGTGGAAAACAATCCAATAAAAACAATGTATCTAAACATATCAAAAGATAATCAGACATCATGAATTAAATGTGATGACAATTTCCTTTTAAAATGTTCTCAGGATAACGAGCTCTTGATAACATGTATTTCGTACACCACCATATCTCAACACAACAGCAGATAAAGAGTTAAAATATAAAGTGTTGGAGCTGCTCACCCGGTCAGAGGAGTCCCCCAGCCAACGAGCTGCCCTCCGGCTGCCCTCACCACCACCACCGGCTGCCTGGCTGAGGATCCCCCGGGGCTCTGCATCCTCCAGCCCGGCTGCAGGACTCCCTCCTCCCGGTCCCGGTCCCGGTCCCGGTGCCGGTCCGGAGGATGCTGAGCGGCGGTGTGAAGAGTTACAATCCAAACGAGCCAGAGAGACACGTGCATGTTTAGAGAGCTGATACAGATCAATTCTTTATATAATTAATCAATCAATCAATCAATCAATCAATCAATCAATCAATCAATCAATCAGTGTCTGATCAGCTCGTGTTTCTACTGATGAACAGCAGCTCGAGCCTCTGGCTTTATGCTGCAGAGCAGCTGCAGTTCTCTGCTCCTATTGGCTGACAGCAGAAGAGACTCCGAGCAGCCAATAAGAACACAGGATTTTACACACACACATTATATTCTGTATATATTCCTTATTAATTGAGACATTTTTAACATTTTTAGATTGCATTTTTTTTTTAATTAACTCAACTATATCACAACTGTATGTTGTACTCTCAATATTAGTTGCATTATTATTTATTATTATTTTACTTGTCTTTCATAAGCTTTCTTTTGTTTTCTTATGTAATCATTTTTTATTATATTTTATATAATTTATATTTTTTTATTATAATTTATTATATTATATTATACAGTATATATATATATATATAAATATATAAATTGAGAAAATGTACCATTTTTAGATTTAATTTAATTGCTTTAATAAACTGTACTCTCAACATCAGTTTCATTATTTATTATTATTTTACTTGTCATTCATAAGCTTTCTTTTGTTTTCTTATGTAATATTTTTTTATTATATCTTATATACTTTCAATGATATTTTATTATATTATACAGTATATATATATATATATATATATATATATATATATATATAGAGAGAGAGAGAGAGAAAATGTACCATTTTTAGATTTAATATATTTTTTTATAAACTCAACAATATCAGAACTGTATGTTGTACTCTCAACATTAGTTGCATTATTATTTTACTTGTCATTCATAAGCTTTCCTTTTTTTTCTTATGGAATCTTTTTTTAATTATATTTTGCCTTCTTTGTCGGCATTATTTTGAATACTTGAATAATGTTTTGTCTGTTGACTCAATGAAGAAAATAACAATGGAAGGAGGCAAAAGCAGTTTTGAAGCCTTTAAAATAAAAAAATCTAATATTTTTTTCTTATTGATTTAATTCTTATTGTGGCAACATTTTACATTCACAAACAAAATCCTTGGCTGTATTTATGAAAGAAATTGAAAAAATATTATATTACCACTATCTCCCCCTTTTAAAATAAGACAGCTGTCAAATCCAATCACATCTTTACCTATAATATAATTTCACCTCACATCTACACACTTATTTTATATAAGAGGTCACAAGACTGGAATAAATTATTATAAAAAAAAGAATAATAAAAAAGAATAATATAATAATAATTATTGTTTTTGTTATAATTATTTTTTTATTATTATATAATATAATTTTATGCAAAATCTTACTTTGTAAATTAACTTTAAAGTGGTCACATAAATGTAGCGCAGTAAAAAGTACAATATTTACTCTGAGATGTTGAGTGGAAGTAGAAATTAACAGAAAAAGGAAATACTTAAGTAAAGAACATCAAAATTGTAGTTAGATACAGTATTTGAGTGAATGACTTGGAAATAGCACAAGCAGGATTACTGTTTTACATTTATAATTGTTCAATGTAATGTTATTATTCATTACAAAAGTTTTTATTTGGAAATAAAAAACACAAATTCCAGTCCTACATTAATTTTTAACAGTAATTGATTAATTAATCTGCAACTATTTTAATAATCAAATAATTGTTTTGTCATTTTTCATGAAAAAATACCAGAATATTGTTTTGTTTCTGCTTCTATGTATATAAATAAATATATTTTATTTGACTGTTGGTCAGACAAAACAATTATTTCAAGACATTTGAGTTTCATATAAAAAACTTTATAGAGAAAACAACAGTCAGATTAACAATAAACTGTTATTTGCAGCATTAAAACAAACTAAATTATCAATGTCGTCTTTTAATTTCAAAGAAAAAATAATGATTTTAAACCTGAACATCACAGACCGGACAACAAATATTAAAAAAGGAACAAAATGAAGGTTTAATGCTGAAAGAAAACACAATTAAAGAAACTCTGAGGTCACTCTCAACAATAAGACAGGAGACGTCCACACCAGTGATGTAAACCAGTTCAACACCAGTTAGAGGAGATTTATAACACATCACATTACAGAACAGCAAACACTTCATTTTACGGGTCCATTTAGTCCTGATCATTTCCTCTGACGATTTCTGGTTTTCCAGTAAAATGAAACTAATTCCTAAAGTTAAATTTAACTTTTTTAATACCTGTTTCACTATCAAATATGAAAATAAACCAGTACGGACGATATGGCCTAGAACGAATTATTATTATATCACATTTATTTTCAGTACTTTCCAAAAGATTAAACCATAATTCCTAATTATATGATTAACTGAATAAACACAACCTGGAAGAGAAAATTGACAGATGGATTTAAAAATGATTAATTCATTAAAGTTCATTGAAGTTTCTACAAAACTTGCTACTTATATATTATTACTATTACTGATATTGTACTTAATTAAAAGTAGTTATACCATAGAGTAAAAATACTCTATTACAAGTAAAAGTCCTGTAGTCAACATGTTACTTAAAAGTACAAAAGTATCAGCATCATAATATACTTAAGTACTTATTATGCACAATAATATGTATTATATTACTGTATAATAATTATTGATACATTAATGTGTTGGTAAAGGTGGAGCTACTTTTAATTAATTTATAATAATAAAATAATAACACATCATCATTTATTAGTTGATTATGTTTTATATTAATAATCTGTAAATTACCTAAAACAGTCAGATGAATGTAGTGAAGTAAAATTTGTTTCCCTCTGAGGTGTCACAGAAAATAGAAATATTAAAGTACCTCAAAGTTGCAGTACTTGAGTAAATATACTGAGTAATTAATGTCTATTAACTGCAGCAGAGAGGCTTAAAGTCAAACTGAACAAAAATACAGAAACATATAAACAATAAAAATAATAATATTTTACTGTTATTAGTTCCATAAAACAAAGTTCTTCACAGTAAATTATTAGTAAAATATGGAGCCGTTAAATAAAGTGTTGTTATTCTTTAGTCAGATATCACGTGTTACAGAGCTGGAACCTGATTGGCTGTGACGGTGAGGCGTTCAGGTTCGTCACAGAGTGAGTTTACAGTCAGCTGCTGAACTAACCACACAAATTAAAAAAATAAAGCTTCTGTACAAACTTTAGTTTCTTTAAACAGACTCGTCAGACTGCAGATATACAAAAAGCTCCCGGTTAGAAAAGATTCCCCTGCTGAAAGGAACTAAACATTCAACTTTCTGTTTCTTTGTTGGTTATAAAAAGCTACAAAAACAAAGATAAAGTTAATGCAGTTAAATCTTCATTCACTGACATGATGAGTCCAATGTTCTTTCAGCTCTGCTTTGGTCTCCACCTCGGTTAAGTGTCGCTAACCTGTCGATCTTTACACTCTCACACATATACAGATAATATAATGACGGTGGACTTACTTTATATATATATATATTTATTTATACATATATATATTAGGGCTGTCAAAGTGAACACGTTAATAACGCGTTAACGCAAATTTGTCTTAACGCCACTAATTTCTTTAACGCAACTTGTGATTTTAAGGTTGTAGCGGCCCAGTTTTAAAGCTAGAGTGAAGATACTGGTATCATATGAAACTATAAAACCTGATGGATCCATCGGTACCAACCATGCCAGACTAGCTGGTCATGAAGGAGGTTAAATAACGCTCCAAAGTTACGCTAAATGTTGGCAAGGAAAAACTGTCATGTCCATTTTCAAAGGGGTCCCTTGACCTCTGACCTCCAGATCAGTGAATGTAAATGGGTTCTATGGGTACCCACGAGTCTCCCCTTTACAGACATGCCCACTTTATGATAATCACATGCAGTTTGGGGCAAGTCATAGTCAAGTCAGCACACTGACACACTGACAGCTGTTGTTGCCTGTTGGGCTGCAGTTTGCCATGTTATGATTGGAGCATATTGTTTTATGTTAAATGCAGTACCTGTGAGGGTTTCTGGATCAATATCTGTCATTGTTTTTTGTTGTTAATTGATTTATAATAATAAATATATACATACATTTGCATAAAGCAGCATATTAGTCCACTCCCATGTTGATAAGAGGATTAAATACTTGACTAATCTCCCTTTAAGGTACATTTAGAACAGATAAAAAAATGTGCGATTAATCATGATTAAATATTTTAATCGATTGACAGCCCTAATATCTATATATAAATATATTAATATATATTAATTAGAATTAGAAACTGCTGTTTCAGTTAGTTAGTCCTGATGTTGGAGCCAGGAAACAAGAAAGTAACCCACAAAAGACTCGCTGCCCCGACGATTAATCCTGACCGTAACCATCTCAGTAGAGTTTCCCAACTTGTGGGTTACCTTCTAGACACGACCGGAAACGACCAACCAGCGTGCGGTAACTATGGCGACAGTGCTCTATTTGACGGCTGATTGGCTAGTCACTCAAACTGTTGAGACAGAAATCCAAACATCTGTCTGCTGTGACAGGAAGTTCTCCACTCATCTGTTGAACAGCCAATCAGAAGCTGGTCTCGTTCATGTGTGGTTTGGGGCTGGTCGGCGGGGCGGCGGCGGTGGCGCTGGCGTCCGCAGGGCTCTCCGGAATTGCCGGGCTCTCAGGGGAAGCCGGGAGATCAGCAGGAGACGTCGAAGCGCTGCGGCGAGGTGAGGTGGGTGCCTGAGACCGGGTCGGGCTCACGGCTGCGGGGGCGGGGCTTGTCGGGGGAGTGGGCGTGGCCCTGCGTTGCAACGACGATGAGGATAACGGCGATGATGACGACGACAGGGATGAAGGTGTCCCTGGGGAGTGGCGTGCACCGGGCGACACAGAGAAGGTGGTCGGGGTCCTGAGGCCGAATCTGGCCTCCAACTCGGTGCACACCGCTAAGCTCCGCCTGACGCCCTCTGACCCCGCCGGGACACCAAACCCAGAGCCCGCTGCCGCCTCTGAACCCTTGGCGAGCTCCTGGCAGCGCTCCACGAAGCTCCCCCGGCGCACAGACCCCCACTCTCTGTCTCGGTCCGCGTGTCTGAGGGGGCGGGGGCTGGAGTTGTGGGCGTAGGCGGGGATGGCGAGGGGCTGCGGGCCGGAGAGGGTGGAGTCTCGGGAAGGTTTGGCGAGGGGCACGGGAGGCGGAGCCTGTCGGGGGAGGCTGCCGCACAGCGAAGCGGACGAACCCGACGCTCCGGCTCCTCGTCCTCCCGCCGCAGAGTGGAGACGCTCCATCCTGAAGACGTCGCTGAGCTGAGAGTGGAGGCTGCAGGGACAGGAAGTCACATGACTCAACAACAACAACAACAGCAACAACAGCAACAACAACAACAACAACAACAACAGCTAAAACACACAGAGTGCTTGAACACGGTAGCTGCAGGTGTGTACCTGCAGGTGGAGGCTCTCGGTGTGCTGTCAGGTGTTCTGGTCAGAGCCAGGTCACACTGGTCCAACAGCTCCAGCAGCTCCTCCTCCGTCGGCCCGCCCAGCGCTGCCAGACAACCAATGAGAGCCCACATCACTCAATGACCAATCACAGAGCTCACAATAAAAAAACAAACATGTCGGAGTCTCACCTCTGATGTCGACCTTGCCGGCGATCTCCATGGCGGTGGTCAGGTCCCACATCTGGATGCTGCCGTTGCCGTGGCCGCTGAACAGGTAGCGGCGGGGCCGAGAGCCGATGCGACTTGAGCCCTCGCACTCGTGGACCATGAAGGCCGTGATGGAGGTGCCGTCCACCGAACGCACCTCACACACCCTGAAACACACACAGCCAACATCTGGTTTAACATCTGTTCATCCTCTCCTGCTCTCTTTAGATTTACTTTTAAAAACATGGTGACCTGATGTAGGTTTCTGCATGATGACACTGCTACATGTACAGTGTATATACATATATACATCCTCATAGTCAGTGTATTAATACAGTAACTTAGATGGCGGTCGGCGTGCTCCCAGTTTGGAGACGCAGTATGACGGCGTACCGGCAGGAAGCTAAGCGATGTACTGCTGTGGACGCCACGTTAGTTCAGATCAGAAAGTCCACAGCCTCTTTACCTCGCCATCAGACACACACACTCTCTCACCTCTTCCCGTTGGACGACAGCCTGACGTAGAGTTTATCGGTGTCCGGTACGACTCTCTGGATGAACACCTGCTGGTCGTCTCTCTCTCCGTACGGACCTGAAACCACAAAACACTCACCTGACCCCTGTGACCTTTGACCCCTTTGACCTCCACCTAAACTAACCTTAACAGGAACTTTTTTACAATCTCGGACGATACCATGAGACAAACTTGAGCTTTGAGCTTTGACCTTTAACCCCCGTGGCCGTTTGCGTTACCTATCTCTGTCCCGGCGCTGCAGCCTCCGTGTCCGTCCACGTCGTCCAGGCTGAGGACCTTGAAGGAGGTGAGCGGCGTTGATCCCGGCTGGGTGGAGATCATCCCTCTGAACCGCGTCACCGTCCACGTCCGCACGTGGTTGTTGTCGGCACAAACTGACGGACGACAGACACCAACAACTTCAGAAACACGGCAACGTGACGAAACAAAGTGGACGGACGCCGACGGACGAGACGAGGCGTCTCTCAGACTCGTACCTGAGATGAGGTGTTTCTCTGACAGCATGATCTTGGTGACGGGGCTGCGGTGCACGGAGAAGGTCTGGAAGAGCTGCGGTCCCGAGCCGACCGTCTCCGGATGCTGAACGATGACTCGGACGCTCCCGGAGCTGGTCCCGTACGCGATCTCGATCCAGTTCCCGCTGTCACCTGATCACACGACCACAACGTTTCAGGTTAAACTTAAACAGTTCAGAAGTACTGTAGTGTGACACCCAGTATCAATAGTACTAGCAGTAGTATCAGAAGTATTATAGATGTATTGTAGTTCCGTACTGGTTTTGGGAGTGAGGTAGACACTGAGGGCAGTGATGGCGTCTTCAGTCGGGTCTCTGTACAGCTCCGTCACCAGCAGGTCGTTATCCTTCATCCTCAGAGGAAACTTCTGCACATCTGACAAACAAACAAACTGTTCAAACACACCTGTAGTGGTTCACACACAGATTACCAGCAGGTGTGTGTGTGCCTGTGTGTGTGTGTGTGCGTGTGTGTGTGTGCGTGTGTGTGACTTACCGATGTAGTAGATGGATCCGTTGTTGCAGCCGAGGATGAGGAAGGAGCCGGCGGTGTCGTAGCTGCTGATGGGAACCACGTCCTGATTCTGAGGACGGAGAACATCACACAGTAATTGTACTAAATTCCCCAGTCAGGCAGAGTTAGGGCAGCCTATAACGCTGCTGGGTCTTCTCTGGGTCCTTAGCCGTGCTGCAGGCGCTGTAGCAGTTTCATTTTCAGTCGAGTCATGGGCTGCATCCCAAAGCTCTTAATTGCATCCCTGTTTCCCTCACTTGCGTCTCATCCTTGCGTCTTAGTCCCTCCCACCAGGGAAGCATGGAGAGACGCAAGGAAACCATGCGAGGAGAGAGGAAACGAGGAAATACGATTTAAGCGACATGAGACGTCGTTTCCTCTGAAGCGTCACGTGAAGCAACGTCCGTTTCTGATGACAGCAGCAGCTGACCACAGCTGGATCAGCTGTCAGTCAGCTTTAACAGCTGTTTATGTCTGAACTGTACTAATACTAATAAAGACAAGTGCTCTTTATACTATTTATTCATTATTAGCGTCTGTAGTTATTGATATTCTGCTTGTGAGCTCATTATTTAATAACCCAGAATATGACTATGGTGTTTTTTGAACACTGGACATTATTTATTAGGCTAAAGGGAAAATGTAAATGATGTAACTCATATCAAACCCGACATTCAGGAATCATCAGCCTCATGTGACTGAATGGAAATGAGGATGATGTAAAAGGTGTTTGTTGCTGACAGACAGACTCTCCTTCTCTCTGACTTTAATAGTTTCATTAATAAAAGTTAACGGGGAAATAACAGATCATGAAAAGACAAATCATTCTAAAAAATGCAGAAAGTTATTTTGAATCAGTTCATCAGGTGTTATAAACCCCTCTGACTGTCAGGCTGCTTCACTGACGGTGTGTGAAGCAGAGATACTGCAGGTCCTTCTGCTGCTGCTCAGAGCTTCAGTTAACACAGATTAGAACTAGATGGTGAATCAGAAGACAACGAAACTATAAAACGTTTAATCTGTGATCTGTCTTCACTCCGCTATGAAACTCAGTGATGTTGAGAGGTAAAGTTATCAGATCAGTCCGGTTGGCAGCAGCGTCCAATCAGTAACTGATATCCAATAAGGGGGCGTGTCGGTCGGTAAAAGACTTCCATGGAGGATATACTGGTGTATCCTCGCTCATAGCTCCTCCGGCAAGCCTCCTCGCTCCTCGCTCCTCGCTCCTCGCTCCTCGCTCCTCGCTCCTCGCTCCTCGCTCCTCAATGCACAAATAAGGGCTTTGGGACGGTCTTCAAAATGGCGCACCAGAACAACTTCCGGTTCAAGCGAGGATCGAGGAGCGAGGAAACGAAAATTAAGAGCTTTGGGACGTACCCACGGTATGCGTGCATGAGAGAAGTAAGTTTCTTTGCACCTTTGACCACACAACTGGTTTGTATTGCAGTGTGTTGTTAAATTGCATTAAAGGGAATCATGTCTTTACATTCTGTTAGAGATGACTCAAAGTGACTCGCCTATAGTGACGGTAATGTTCATTGACAGCATGATTAATATGTGTTATCACACTATTGGCTGTATATTTAATTTCCTCTCTGTTTTAATGCTTGTATTCAGAAACCATATCCTAAGCTCAACCTCAGTGAATAGTTGAACAGCATACTCTGCGTTCATGTCATCATTGCTTCTCATCATAGCCCCCACGGTGAAATAGGCATATATCAAACCGGCACCTGCTCCAAGCAATTTATTACAATAATCGTGATTACTGAAAAACTAGAAGCTGCTGATCTTCCTCATTTGATATAGTTTGGTTTACCAACACTGACGCTGCAGAAACTGAGCTCAAACACACACAGAGAGAACATAATAATAATATAATAATAATAATAATAAAAAAATAATATAAAATAAAATATAAAATATAAAATAATAAAAATAATAATAATAATAATAATAATTAATATGCCCTTGTATAAAGTATTTCCTTTTATAATTGTAATGTAAATGTAATATAATTTATTATTTTAATGGAGCTTCCCAGAAAAAAGTATTTCACACGTTTGTACCTGTACAACCGACGTGCCAATAAACATCTTGAATCTTGAATCTTGAATCATAAAACTAAATAAATGTAATAAAGTTTGGAGCCTGCCGGCGTTGCCCGGATGAGAGCCTGTGCAGCCTGTGGAGGCTTCCTCTCAGCAGCGAGGGCTCTGGCTCGGCTCGTCTCCATGACATGACTCAAGAATATTAAAAAAACGTTCACTGGCTTCTCTAATCCCCGACCTGATGACCAACCTGCTGTCTCATCTACATGACATTTAAGAAGTGAGCTCAGTGGAGGAAGTCGACTGTAACTCGTTTACTTGAGTACCCATCAACACACCGAGGGATTGTTTAGCGTTTTCTGGATCCACCAGTGATTAATGCTTTAGGGCGATTAGCAAAAGTAAGAGGAAACCCACCCCCCCCCTACGACTGCTGTCATGACAACGCCTCACTCTGATTGGCCGTCTTCCGTTTTAAATACAAGTTTATGGAGTAAATTTAAACATGTTTATGGACTGCTCAATATAATAATAATGATGTGAGTCAGATGCCTCCTCCGACCTGCCAGTGTTTGGTGACGGCGTTCCAAACTCCGACCTTCCCCGTGTGGCTGGTGGCGATCAGCTGGTTACCAACGAAGAAGAGGGCCTCCACCGGCACGTTGAGACTGAAGACGCCTGCAGGAGGAGAGACACGATGTCAGACACAAGATATTTATCCTTCAGGGAAGCTCTAAAGTCAAAGACGTTGAGGTTATGTGGAATAAACCAGTCTGCTCTAGGGACGCTCCACCAGATAAATCAGTATATATATATATAAATGAGATCTCTTCTAACCCAGGTGTTCTTCCTTTAACTCTGAAGCCTCTTTGTTTCAGGTCATTCTTCTGGGTGCCTTTAAATCTTTATTAGACTTTTAAACATCAACACAACCAGGAAGGACTGAGCGAACGGGGGAAGATGTGATGTGACGCAAACCAGCGTCTCACAATCTGAGACGTTCCCGTCTCCTCCTGCAGATTATTGAGATGTGTTTATTCTCCTACCAGCAGCTGGAAGGCTCTCCTTTCATTTCATCTGAAGTTACGAAGGTTTTGGGAAACATGAAGGTTGTTAAAATGATCATTTCTCCTGATGAAGAATTTGATTACTGAGAGGAAAGTCGTACCGATTTCGTTCCCGTTGCCGTCGGGGCAGATGGCCCAGAGGATGATCTCCGTCCCCGAGGCGACGGCCACCATCTTGTCGTTGTCTCCCAGCGAGCCGGCCATCACCTTGGCGTTAAGCGCCACTCTGTCGATCACCCAATCCAGACGAGGAGAGGTGAAGACCTGCTGCCACCCGGTGGACTCCTTCACCCTGAGAGAGAGACAGACGATGTTGATAAAGAAGTAGAAGAGAATAACAGAAATAAATAACATTTAAATTAAAAGAATAAATCTAAATATATGTAACAGCACTATTGACCTGGTTAGTATGGAGGACAGAACCTGCCAAATAAATTAATTAATGTGCCATTAAATGTACCAAAAATAATATAAAAAATAAATGTAGGCAATAATTGATTAATAAAATGTGATATAAGTATTCTTTATTTATTTACCTGTGTATTAATTCCCCTTTCTACTCTTCTATTAAATGTTCTCTTTTTCTTTCTTTATTCTTATTAACATTTAATTTAATTCACTTTTAAATATATATATTTATTTTTGTATTTATTTTAAATTTATTTGTACCTGTATTTATTCATCATTAACTGGTATGTATTTATTTATTTCTGCAATTTAATAAGGAATCTGTACATGTTCAAATGCATAAAACATGCAAAAATAGATATTTTTTAATGTTGATCAAATAAATAAATAAATAATAAATAAATAAATAAAAGGGAAAATGAAGTGGAAGATTAAATTATATGATATGATCTAGGGGAATTAATAAACAGGTAAATAAATAGAGAAGCTAATTAAAACATATTGAAATAACAGCTGTAAGCAAAGCAACGTACAGCTGTGGACGGGGGCAGCAGCTAAACGCATTTTAGACACCTTAAAAACATCAGTCAGTTTAAATGTACGCTATATTTAGAATATTTTCACCGCTTTACCTCGCTGTCAGACCGCCCTTTCTGACGGGGAACTACGCTCTCTTCAAAGCCACCAGACTCCACTGGAAAAAACATTGATTTTACCTCACACAATATGTGAGTTTAAAACACACAATAACACAAACAAACTAACCGATGGAGGCAGCGGTAGAGCAGCAGCTCCCGTGTTCTGAGAGGTCAAATTACCAGGTTTTCAATGGAGTCTGGTGGCTTTGAAGACAGCTTAGATAACGGCTTCAGTTCCCCGTCAGAAAGGGCCGTCTGACGGCGACGTTAAGAGGTGAAAACGTTCTAAATAGTGTCTAACCCACTTCAAAACACCACATCTACCCCTGTATGGTAGTTAGTTAATGAATCTGTATTTTAATACTGTATATTAATACTTAATATCTCTGAGTTTAACCCTTTAGAGTCAGTGTTTCTGTAGTGAAGCGTTTACCTGTAGCAGACGACAAACTGTGCGTAGGCCACAGCGATCCAGTTGTGATGACCACAGATGATCCGAACCAGGCCGGTATCTGATAACTGACCTACACACACACACACACACATTAGATAACGCTGTACTGGTCTCAACCCGTCCCTTAATAACCACCGTTGTGTGTGTGTGGTTACCTCCCGGCGTCCTCTCCTCCGTGCTGGCCCTGCCCAGTATCCCAGAGTTCCCCAGGTTGGGGGGCATGGTGTTGCTGCGTCTGACCGGCGCTCTCTCTGCAGGCGCGACTCGGCCCGCCATGAACTGCGATCCCGCCACGCTGTGACGGTTGCGGCGCTTCGCCGGGTACACTGGGATGACGACACGGGACAGGAAGTGAGCACACGGTATAAGATGCGTCTCAGTTCAGGGGACGGACCGGGTTTGTTTTTCCAGAAAAGCTTAAATAAGTCAGACCTCAGTTGCCATGGAAACTAAGGGTTTCTACAACGTTAAATATAAATATTCTAAGATTATTTAACACCACATAGAATGAATCATAATGAAAACCAGAATTATTTACTTTTTTAAATGATTATTATTTATTCATTATTATAATATTTTGATTATTATTTAGTGGATGAATTTATTGACATTTATATCACATTTTTTGCAGCAGTATTTAACAATAATTCCTAATAATGTGAATCATTGATCAATAAACACGACAACGACCTGGCTAAGCAGCCGGAAAACGGATCAATAAATGGAAGTATCATCCAGTCTAGAAAATAACTGAGTAATTTAAGGTTCACATATAAACTTTACAGGTCAGGTACAATAGTTTGAGAGATTTTACTATTGTTAAAGAAGTTAACAACAATCAAAATCTAAATCTAAATATCGAATCACAATACTGATCAGGAAGTAGGTGTATCGTCCCAGCCCTAGTATACATATATATATATATATATATATATATATATATATATAAAATCATAGTTAATGAGGTGTGGATGAGGTGTGCTGTGATGACCGGGTGGTGTACCTGGTGGAGGCAGGTAGCCGTTGAACAGCACGTTTCCACAGGAGGATCGGTCCAGCTCGTCACACAGCTGCAGCTTCCGCACTGTTAACAAAACACAAACAGTTCTTTCATTAGAACACGACAGCACACAGTTAAACATTAACTACATCCAATATAGATGTGACCTTGTGAGCACATCTCCGGTAAATACCAGATTTAAAGTGGTGCTTTTGTGTGATTTTTTTTGTGGAGAAACTGACAGATTTCTTTATCAACTAATCGATCAGTCAACAAAATCGTTTCAGTGTTATGACCGGTTCAGACTACATGATATCAGCCTGATTACAGCCCGACACGGCCGTCGGAGGGTGTCGGCTCTGATCGGGAACGATAAATGAGTTTCATGAGAGACAACTGGTCGTTTTATTTTCGTGTAGAGTGTCTAATTAGACGACAACCGACGACACATCTGGGACGCCTCACGACGTCCCGACAGAAATGGTACATGTCCACAGTGGCGTTTTGTATCGTGAGGGATCGCCTCGCTTCCCAGCATTGGACGCTTGATTGGCTGCCACTAGACACCGGATTGGACGAACGCTTTCCCTCGTGGGCTGCTGCTCCCAGCTTCCAAACCGGAACCAACATGGCGGCTTGTTTGGAAACTTTCTTCTCTTATATCATTATAAGTCTATTTTTCATTATTCAAGACAAGAACACATTGTGAAGTCGACTAAACGACAGACTCTAATTAAGTGTTAAAAATCCTTCACTGCCACACAGCCGGTTTCTACTGTCTCTCAGTCGCTTCACGACTCCGTGCGTCTCACCCAGCGGCGTGATGCCGTAGAACTCGGCCTCGTGCATGAGCATGTGCACGTTGATGGAGCGGGGGTACAGCTCTTTGGTCCGCAGGAAGTTGAGGATGGTGGCGAACAGAGAGGGGTCTCTGTCGATGAAGATCTACGGTGACAGAGATCATACGGTTATTACCACACCGGTGTGAACACAGATGATGATGTTCAACAGAGCGGCTCTACTCACCGCTCCAGTTTCATCCTTCAGAGTTGAGATCCGACCGCTCAGAAGACTGAAACACAAAACATCCAGCTGTTACTGATCAGATACACCGGCAGCTGCCTTCAACAGAGGAACATCTTCTTGAGAACACCAGACTCGACTCCACCTGGAGTTGCTTTGTTTACGGACAACCACACATACCTTTAATGTGGCATATAGACCAAGCGTGAAGCAAATTTTCGCCTCGCTTTACTCGCACAAGTTGGAGAGGAGGAGGAGCTCGTCTCCATAGATACCAACAACTTTTCTTTCCTCCATCAATCATGGAAGAAATAACCACTGTAGCTGCTTTGTACATGTTGGTGAAGTCCCAGATGTGTCAGAAAACCAAACGCCGTCGTGTCTGGGTTCATAACGTCACCCGGCGGCGAGCTGTATTCACATACAGCATCATCACATTGACTGTATCTAGCAGCCACACGTCTCTACTGCGGTATGAACCCAAAATAAACTGTGATTTAATATCAATAAACAGATCCTCTCCGGGAACCATCACCTTAACGTGGTGGAGAGGTTTGTGTGTCCCTATGACCCTGAGGGCTGTGTTGTCTGGAGCCTCGTGCTCCTGGTAGGGTCTCCCATGGCAAATTGGTCTTAGGTGAGGGGCCGGACTAAGAATGGTTCACAAAAAACCCAATGACGACACGAGGCAGAGGAGGAGTTACCCGGCCCGGAGGAAGCCCGGGGCCCACGTCTGGAGCCAGGCCCAGACGGAGGGCCCGTCAACGAGCGTCTGGCGGCCGGGCTTGCCACGGAGCCCGGCCGGGGATACCCCGAAAAAGGAACGTGGCACCCCCCTCCTCTCCATCCTGTGGGCTCACCACCTGCGGGAAGAACCGCTTGGGTCGGGTGCGCTGCCACACGGGTGGCAGTGAAGGCCAGGGACCTCGACGGACTGGACCCGGGCGGCAGAGGCTGGCTCTGGGGACGTGGAACGTCACCTCTCTGTGGGGGAAGGAGCCGGAGCTTGTGCGGGAGGTGGAGCGCTACCAGTTGGATCTGGTAGGGCTTACCTCTACGCACAGCCTCGGTTCTGGAACCGTACTCTTGGATAGGGGTTGGACTCTATTCTTCTCTGGAGTTGCCCATGGTGTGAGGCGCCGGGCGGGTGTGGGGATACTCACAAATCCCCGGCTGAGTGCCGCTACGTTGGAGTTTACCCCGGTGGACGAGAGGGTCGCCTCCCTACGCCTTCGGGTTATGGGGGGGAAAACTCTGACTGTTGTTTGTGCGTATGCACCAAACAGCAGTTCGGAGTATTCGGCCTTCTTGGAGACCCTGAATGGAGTCCTGTATGGGGCTCCAGTAGGGGACTCCATAGTTCTCCTGGGAGACTTCAACGCGCACGTGGGCAACGATGGAGACACCTGGAGTGGCGTGATTGGGAGGAACGGCCTCCCTGATCTAAACCCGAGTGGTCGTTTGTTGTTGGACTTCTGTGCTAGTCATGGATTGTCCATAACGAACACCATGTTCGAACATAAGGATGCTCATAAGTGTACGTGGTACCAGAGCACCCTAGGCCGAAGGTCGATGATCGATTTTGTAATCGTATCATCTGATCTGAGGCCGCATGTTTTGGACACTCGGGTGAAGAGAGGGGCGGAGCTGTCAACTGATCACCATCTGGTGGTGAGTTGGGTCAGAGGGTGGGGGAAGACTCTGGACAGACCTGGTAAGCCCAAACGCGTAGTGAGGGTGAACTGGGAACGTCTGGAGGAGGCCCCTGTCCGAGAGATCTTCAACTCACACCTCCGGCGGAGCTTTTCTGGCATCCCTGTGGAGGTTGGGGGCATTGAACCCGAGTGGACGATGTTCAAAGCTTCCATTGCTGAAGCTGCGGCGGTGAGCTGTGGTTTTAAGGTCTTAGGTGCCTCAAGGGGCGGCAACCCTCGAACACCGTGGTGGACACCGGTGGTCAGGGAAGCCGTCCGACTGAAGAAGGAGGCCTTCCGGGATATGTTATCTCGGAGGTCTCCGGAGGCAGTTGCAGGGTACCGACGGGCCCGAAGAGCAGCAGCCACTGCCGTGACGGAGGCAAAGCAGCGGGTGTGGGAGGAGTTCGGAGCAGCCATGGAGAAGGTCTTTCGGTCGGCACCAAAGTGCTTCTGGAAAACCATCCGGCACCTTAGGAGGGGGAAACGGGGAACCATCCAAGCTGTGTACAGTAAGGATGGGACACTGTTGACCTCAACTGAGGAGGTAATCGGGCGGTGGAAGGAGCACTTTGAGGAACTTCTGAATCCGACCAATACGCCCTCTATGGTAGAGGCAGAGCTGGAAGCTGATGGGGGACCATCATCAATTACCCTGGTGGAAGTCACTGAGGTAGTCAAACAACTCCACAGTGGCAAAGCCCCGGGGGTTGATGAGATCCGCCCAGAAATGCTGAAGGCTCTGGGTGGGGAGGGGCTGTCTTGGATGACACGTCTCTTCAACACCGCGTGGAAGTCGGTGACAGTGCCTAAGGAGTGGCAGACCGGGGTGGTGGTTCCCCTTTTCAAAAAGGGGGACCAGAGAGTGTGTGCCAATTACAGGGGTATCACACTGCTCAGCCTCCCTGGTAAAGTCTACTCCAAGGTGCTGGAAAGGAGGGTTCGGCCGATAGTCGAACCTCAGATCGAAGAGGAACAATGCGGATTCCGTCCTGGCCGTGGAACAACGGACCAGCTTTTCACTCTCGCAAGGATCCTGGAGGGGGCCTGGGAGTATGCCCATCCAGTCTACATGTGTTTTGTGGACTTGGAGAAGGCATATGACCGGGTCCCCCGGGAGATACTGTGGGGGGTGCTGCGGGAGTATGGGGTGAGGGGGGCACTTCTCAGGGCCATCCAATCCCTGTACGCCCAAAGCGAGAGCTGTGTTCGGATCCTCGGCAATAAGTCGGACTCGTTTCCGGTGGGGGTTGGCCTCCGCCAGGGCTGCGCTTTGTCACCAATCCTGTTCGTGATATTCATGGACAGGATATCGAGGCGTAGTCGGGTGGAGGAGGGTTTGCAGATCGGTGTGCTGAGGATCTCATCGCTGCTTTTTGCAGATGATGTGGTCCTGTTGGCATCATCGGTCTGCGACCTCCAGCACTCACTGGATCGGTTCGCAGCCGAGTGTGACGCAGTCGGGATGAGAATCAGCACCTCTAAATCTGAGGCCATGGTTCTCAGCAGGAAACCGGTGGTTTGCCTACTCCGGGTAGGGAATGAGTCCTTACCCCAAGTGAAGGAGTTTAAGTATCTCGGGGTCTTGTTCGCGAGTGAGGGGACGATGGAACGTGAGATTGGTTGGAGAATCGGAGCAGCAGGGGCGGTATTGCATTCGCTTTACCGCACCGTTGTGACGAAAAGAGAGCTGAGCCGGAAGGCAAAGCTCTCGATCTACCGTTCAATCTTCGTTCCTACTCTCACCTATGGTCATGAGGGTTGGGTCATGACCGAAAGAACGAGGTCGCGGGTGCAAGCGGCCGAAATGGGTTTCCTCAGGAGGGTGGCTGGCGTCTCCCTTAGAGATAGGGTAAGAAGCTCAGTCATCCGTGAGGGACTCGGAATAGAGTCCTTGCTCCTTTGCGTCGAAAGGAGCCAGTTGAGGTGGTTCGGGCATCTAGCACGGATGCCTCCTGGGCGCCTCCCTTGGGAGGTGTTCCAGGCACGACCAGCTGGGAGGAGACCACGGGGAAGACCCAGGACTAGATGGAGAGATTATATCTCTACTCTGGCCTGGGAACGCCTCGGGATCCCCCAGTCAGAGCTGGTTAATGTGGCCCGGGAAAGGGAAGTTTGGGGTCCCCTGCTGGAGCTGTTGCCCCCGCGACCCGATCCCGGATAAGCGGTTGAAGATGGATGGATGGAGATCAAAATGATGCTGAAATAACTACATAATGATGCTGATTAGTAAAAAGTCTGAATTCATGCTTTGTCAGGTCTGTTACCATGACAACAAGCAGACAACTTTTAAAATGCTTGTTTTCTGAATGGAGTCTGGATGGATCAGTGCCAGGCTATGCAGCTGCTCAATCAACACTCAACATGACGTCATCTAGAGACGTTGTTGTTTCTACCGTAGACAGTCTGTGGTTTCTGCTCTCTGTACAGAGATGATGGACTATCGTAGCTCTTTAATTCACTGGTGCCTGTAGTCAAGGCAACATCAAATTGCCAAAGTGTTGAATGGAGTTTGGTATTGGCTGCATTAGTTAACATGTGTTTCTCACCCACCTGGAGAAAAAGGAGTCAGGAACCCATGTCAGCGTCTGTCGGGAGGTGCTGAACCTGTAAACAAACCAACAACATTACTTTATTAACTCTTCTTCTTCTACAGATTTATTATATCGTTGTTAACGGTCTTGTATTTTTTAACTGAGGACGTGCAAAAATATCCATAATCACTTTAACTTCAGCTCCTTACTACATTCAGTGGAATTGCGTTGCTAGGCAACAGTTTGGGTCCATGTTAACTTCCTGTCAGCTGATGTCATTCACATACACTGGAATTAAACTGGGTCACATTTAGAATGTTTACAAGTATTGTATAGTTACAGAATTCCTGACAGCTTGTTTCAAAAGCTGAGTTTCTGAATGTGTATTTCTACACGGGTTTAGCGTTTTGATACTTTCACAGTATTTATATAGTACTTAAACCTAGTACTTTTACTTCAGGAAGGTATTGAATGCAGTACTTTATAGTGGAGTATTCTCAGTGTGGTATTAGTACTTTAACTTGTAGTGGAGTATTCTCAGTGTGGTATTAGTACTTTAACTTGTAGTGGAGTATTCTCAGTGTGGTATTAGTACTTTAACTTGTAGTGGAGTATTCTCAGTGTGGTATTAGTACTTTAACTTGTAGTAGAGTATTCTCTGTGTGGTATTAGTACTTTAACTTGTAGTGGAGTATTTGCAGTGTGGTATTAGTACTTTAACTTGTAGTGGAGTATTCTCTGTGTGGTATTAGTACTTTAACTTGTAGTGGAGTATTCTCAGTGTGGTATTAGTACTTTAACTTGTAGTGGAGTATTCTCAGTGTGGTATTAGTACTTTAACTTGTAGTAGAGTATTCTCAGTGTGGTATTAGTACTTTAACTTGTAGTGGAGTATTCTCAGTGTGGTATTAGTACTTTAACTTGTAGTGGAGTATTTGCAGTGTGGTATTAGTACTTTAACTTGTAGTGGAGTATTCTCAGTGTGGTATTAGTACTTTAACTTGTAGTGGAGTATTCTCAGTGTGGTATTAGTACTTTAACTTGTAGTGGAGTATTCTCAGTGTGGTATTAGTACTTTAACTTGTAGTAGAGTATTCTCAGTGTGGTATTAGTACTTTAACTTGTAGTGGAGTATTCTCAGTGTGGTATTAGTACTTTTACTTGTAGTGGAGTATTCTCAGTGTGGTATTAGTACTTTAACTTGTAGTGGAGTATTCTCTGTGTGGTATTAGTACTTTAACTTGTAGTGGAGTATTCTCAGTGTGGTATTAGTACTTTAACTTGTAGTGGAGTATTCTCAGTGTGGTATTAGTACTTTAACTTGTAGTGGAGTATTCTCAGTGTGGTATTAGTACTTTAACTTGTAGTGGAGTATTCTCAGTGTGGTACTAGTACTTTAACTTGTAGTGGAGTATTCTCAGTGTGGTATTAGTACTTTAACTTGTAGTAGAGTATTCTCAGTGTGGTATTAGTACTTTAACTTGTAGTGGAGTATTCTCAGTGTGGTATTAGTACTTTTACTTGTAGTGGAGTATTCTCAGTGTGGTATTAGTACTTTAACTTGTAGTGGAGTATTCTCTGTGTGGTATTAGTACTTTAACTTGTAGTGGAGTATTCTCAGTGTGGTATTAGTACTTTAACTTGTAGTGGAGTATTCTCAGTGTGGTATTAGTACTTTAACTTGTAGTGGAGTATTCTCAGTGTGGTATTAGTACTTTAACTTGTAGTGGAGTATTCTCAGTGTGGTATTAGTACTTTTACTTGTAGTGGAGTATTCTCAGTGTGGTATTAGTACTTTAACTTGTAGTGGAGTATTCTCTGTGTGGTATTAGTACTTTAACTTGTAGTGGAGTATTCTCTGTGTGGTATTAGTACTTTAACTTGTAGTGGAGTATTCTCAGTGTGGTATTAGTACTTTAACTTGTAGTGGAGTATTCTCAGTGTGGTATTAGTACTTTAACTTGTAGTGGAGTATTCTCAGTGTGGTATTAGTACTTTAACTTGTAGTGGAGTATTCTCTGTGTGGTATTAGTACTTTAACTTGTAGTAGAGTATTCTCTGTGTGGTATTAGTACTTTAACTTGTAGTGGAGTATTCTCAGTGTGGTATTAGTACTTTAACTTGTAGTGGAGTATTCTCTGTGTGGTATTAGTACTTTAACTTGTAGTGGAGTATTCTCAGTGTGGTATTAGTACTTTAACTTGTAGTAGAGTATTCTCAGTGTGGTATTAGTACTTTAACTTGTAGTGGAGTATTCTCTGTGTGGTATTAGTACTTTAACTTGTAGTAGAGTATTCTCAGTGTGGTATTAGTACTTTAACTTGTAGTAGAGTATTCTCAGTGTGGTATTAGTACTTTAACTTGTAGTAGAGTATTCTCAGTGTGGTATTAGTACTTTAACTTGTAGTAGAGTATTCTCAGTGTGGTATTAGTACTTTAACTTGTAGTGGAGTATTCTCAGTGTGGTATTAGTACTTTAACTTGTAGTAGAGTATTCTCAGTGTGGTATTAGTACTTTAACTTGTAGTGGAGTATTCTCTGTGTGGTATTAGTACTTTAACTTGTAGTGGAGTATTCTCAGTGTGGTATTAGTACTTTTACTTGTAGTGGAGTATTCTCAGTGTGGTATTAGTACTTTAACTTGTAGTAGAGTATTCTCAGTGTGGTATTAGTACTTTAACTTGTAGTGGAGTATTCTCTGTGTGGTATTAGTACTTTAACTTGTAGTGGAGTATTCTCAGTGTGGTATTAGTACTTTAACTTGTAGTAGAGTATTCTCAGTGTGGTATTAGTACTTTAACTTGTAGTAGAGTATTCTCTGTGTGGTATTAGTACTTTAACTTGTAGTAGAGTATTCTCTGTGTGGTATTAGTACTTTAACTTGTAGTAGAGTATTCTCAGTGTGGTATTAGTACTTTAACTTGTAGTGGAGTATTCTCTGTGTGGTATTAGTACTTTAACTTGTAGTAGAGTATTCTCAGTGTGGTATTAGTACTTTAACTTGTAGTGGAGTATTCTCTGTGTGGTATTAGTACTTTAACTTGTAGTGGAGTATTCTCTGTGTGGTATTAGTACTTTAACTTGTAGTGGAGTATTCTCTGTGTGGTATTAGTACTTTAACTTGTAGTGGAGTATTCTCAGTGTGGTATTAGTACTTTAACTTGTAGTGGAGTATTCTCTGTGTGGTATTAGTACTTTAACTTGTAGTGGAGTATTCTCAGTGTGGTATTAGTACTTTAACTTGTAGTAGAGTATTCTCAGTGTGGTATTAGTACTTTAACTTGTAGTGGAGTATTCTCTGTGTGGTATTAGTACTTTAACTTGTAGTGGAGTATTCTCTGTGTGGTATTAGTACTTTAACTTGTAGTGGAGTATTCTCTGTGTGGTATTAGTACTTTAACTTGTAGTGGAGTATTCTCTGTGTGGTATTAGTACTTTAACTTGTAGTGGAGTATTCTCTGTGTGGTATTAGTACTTTAACTTGTAGTGGAGTATTCTCTGTGTGGTATTAGTACTTTTACTTGTAGTGGAGTATTCTCAGTGTGGTATTAGTACTTTAACTTGTAGTAGAGTATTCTCAGTGTGGTATTAGTACTTTAACTTGTAGTGGAGTATTCTCTGTGTGGTATTAGTACTTTAACTTGTAGTGGAGTATTCTCAGTGTGGTATTAGTACTTTAACTTGTAGTAGAGTATTCTCTGTGTGGTATTAGTACTTTAACTTGTAGTGGAGTATTCTCAGTGTGGTATTAGTACTTTAACTTGTAGTGGAGTATTCTCAGTGTGGTATTAGTACTTTAACTTGTAGTGGAGTATTCTCTGTGTGGTATTAGTACTTTAACTTGTAGTGGAGTATTCTCTGTGTGGTATTAGTACTTTAACTTGTAGTAGAGTATTCTCTGTGTGGTATTAGTACTTTAACTTGTAGTAGAGTATTCTCTGTGTGGTATTAGTACTTTAACTTGTAGTAGAGTATTCTCTGTGTGGTATTAGTACTTTAACTTGTAGTGGAGTATTCTCAGTGTGGTATTAGTACTTTAACTTGTAGTAGAGTATTCTCTGTGTGGTATTAGTACTTTAACTTGTAGTAGAGTATTCTCTGTGTGGTATTAGTACTTTAACTTGTAGTAGAGTATTCTCAGTGTGGTATTAGTACTTTAACTTGTAGTGGAGTATTCTCTGTGTGGTATTAGTACTTTAACTTGTAGTAGAGTATTCTCTGTGTGGTATTAGTACTTTAACTTGTAGTGGAGTATTCTCTGTGTGGTATTAGTACTTTAACTTGTAGTGGAGTATTCTCTGTGTGGTATTAGTACTTTAACTTGTAGTGGAGTATTCTCAGTGTGGTATTAGTACTTTAACTTGTAGTGGAGTATTCTCAGTGTGGTATTAGTACTTTAACTTGTAGTGGAGTATTCTCTGTGTGGTATTAGTACTTTAACTTGTAGTGGAGTATTCTCAGTGTGGTATTAGTACTTTAACTTGTAGTGGAGTATTCTCAGTGTGGTATTAGTACTTTAACTTGTAGTGGAGTATTCTCAGTGTGGTATTAGTACTTTAACTTGTAGTGGAGTATTCTCAGTGTGGTATTAGTACTTTAACTTGTAGTGGAGTATTCTCAGTGTGGTATTAGTACTTTAACTTGTAGTGGAGTATTCTCAGTGTGGTATTAGTACTTTAACTTGTAGTGGAGTATTCTCTGTGTGGTATTAGTACTTTAACTTGTAGTAGAGTATTCTCTGTGTGGTATTAGTACTTTAACTTGTAGTGGAGTATTCTCAGTGTGGTATTAGTACTTTAACTTGTAGTGGAGTATTCTCTGTGTGGTATTAGTACTTTAACTTGTAGTGGAGTATTCTCAGTGTGGTATTAGTACTTTAACTTGTAGTAGAGTATTCTCAGTGTGGTATTAGTACTTTAACTTGTAGTGGAGTATTCTCTGTGTGGTATTAGTACTTTAACTTGTAGTAGAGTATTCTCAGTGTGGTATTAGTACTTTAACTTGTAGTAGAGTATTCTCAGTGTGGTATTAGTACTTTAACTTGTAGTAGAGTATTCTCAGTGTGGTATTAGTACTTTAACTTGTAGTAGAGTATTCTCAGTGTGGTATTAGTACTTTAACTTGTAGTGGAGTATTCTCAGTGTGGTATTAGTACTTTAACTTGTAGTAGAGTATTCTCAGTGTGGTATTAGTACTTTAACTTGTAGTGGAGTATTCTCTGTGTGGTATTAGTACTTTAACTTGTAGTGGAGTATTCTCAGTGTGGTATTAGTACTTTTACTTGTAGTGGAGTATTCTCAGTGTGGTATTAGTACTTTAACTTGTAGTAGAGTATTCTCAGTGTGGTATTAGTACTTTAACTTGTAGTGGAGTATTCTCTGTGTGGTATTAGTACTTTAACTTGTAGTGGAGTATTCTCAGTGTGGTATTAGTACTTTAACTTGTAGTGGAGTATTCTCTGTGTGGTATTAGTACTTTAACTTGTAGTAGAGTATTCTCTGTGTGGTATTAGTACTTTAACTTGTAGTAGAGTATTCTCAGTGTGGTATTAGTACTTTAACTTGTAGTGGAGTATTCTCTGTGTGGTATTAGTACTTTAACTTGTAGTAGAGTATTCTCTGTGTGGTATTAGTACTTTAACTTGTAGTAGAGTATTCTCTGTGTGGTATTAGTACTTTAACTTGTAGTAGAGTATTCTCAGTGTGGTATTAGTACTTTAACTTGTAGTGGAGTATTCTCTGTGTGGTATTAGTACTTTAACTTGTAGTAGAGTATTCTCAGTGTGGTATTAGTACTTTAACTTGTAGTGGAGTATTCTCTGTGTGGTATTAGTACTTTAACTTGTAGTGGAGTATTCTCTGTGTGGTATTAGTACTTTAACTTGTAGTGGAGTATTCTCTGTGTGGTATTAGTACTTTAACTTGTAGTGGAGTATTCTCAGTGTGGTATTAGTACTTTAACTTGTAGTGGAGTATTCTCTGTGTGGTATTAGTACTTTAACTTGTAGTGGAGTATTCTCAGTGTGGTATTAGTACTTTAACTTGTAGTAGAGTATTCTCAGTGTGGTATTAGTACTTTAACTTGTAGTGGAGTATTCTCTGTGTGGTATTAGTACTTTAACTTGTAGTGGAGTATTCTCTGTGTGGTATTAGTACTTTAACTTGTAGTGGAGTATTCTCTGTGTGGTATTAGTACTTTAACTTGTAGTGGAGTATTCTCTGTGTGGTATTAGTACTTTAACTTGTAGTGGAGTATTCTCTGTGTGGTATTAGTACTTTAACTTGTAGTGGAGTATTCTCTGTGTGGTATTAGTACTTTTACTTGTAGTGGAGTATTCTCAGTGTGGTATTAGTACTTTAACTTGTAGTAGAGTATTCTCAGTGTGGTATTAGTACTTTAACTTGTAGTGGAGTATTCTCTGTGTGGTATTAGTACTTTAACTTGTAGTGGAGTATTCTCAGTGTGGTATTAGTACTTTAACTTGTAGTAGAGTATTCTCTGTGTGGTATTAGTACTTTAACTTGTAGTGGAGTATTCTCAGTGTGGTATTAGTACTTTAACTTGTAGTGGAGTATTCTCAGTGTGGTATTAGTACTTTAACTTGTAGTGGAGTATTCTCTGTGTGGTATTAGTACTTTAACTTGTAGTGGAGTATTCTCTGTGTGGTATTAGTACTTTAACTTGTAGTAGAGTATTCTCTGTGTGGTATTAGTACTTTAACTTGTAGTAGAGTATTCTCTGTGTGGTATTAGTACTTTAACTTGTAGTAGAGTATTCTCTGTGTGGTATTAGTACTTTAACTTGTAGTGGAGTATTCTCAGTGTGGTATTAGTACTTTAACTTGTAGTAGAGTATTCTCTGTGTGGTATTAGTACTTTAACTTGTAGTAGAGTATTCTCTGTGTGGTATTAGTACTTTAACTTGTAGTAGAGTATTCTCAGTGTGGTATTAGTACTTTAACTTGTAGTGGAGTATTCTCTGTGTGGTATTAGTACTTTAACTTGTAGTAGAGTATTCTCTGTGTGGTATTAGTACTTTAACTTGTAGTGGAGTATTCTCTGTGTGGTATTAGTACTTTAACTTGTAGTAGAGTATTCTCTGTGTGGTATTAGTACTTTAACTTGTAGTGGAGTATTCTCTGTGTGGTATTAGTACTTTAACTTGTAGTAGAGTATTCTCTGTGTGGTATTAGTACTTTAACTTGTAGTGGAGTATTCTCTGTGTGGTATTAGTACTTTAACTTGTAGTGGAGTATTCTCTGTGTGGTATTAGTACTTTAACTTGTAGTGGAGTATTCTCAGTGTGGTATTAGTACTTTAACTTGTAGTGGAGTATTCTCAGTGTGGTATTAGTACTTTAACTTGTAGTGGAGTATTCTCTGTGTGGTATTAGTACTTTAACTTGTAGTGGAGTATTCTCAGTGTGGTATTAGTACTTTAACTTGTAGTGGAGTATTCTCAGTGTGGTATTAGTACTTTAACTTGTAGTGGAGTATTCTCAGTGTGGTATCAGTACTTTAACTTGTAGTGGAGTATTCTCAGTGTGGTATTAGTACTTTAACTTGTAGTGGAGTATTCTCAGTGTGGTATTAGTACTTTAACTTGTAGTGGAGTATTCTCAGTGTGGTATTAGTACTTTAACTTGTAGTGGAGTATTCTCTGTGTGGTATTAGTACTTTAACTTGTAGTAGAGTATTCTCTGTGTGGTATTAGTACTTTAACTTGTAGTGGAGTATTCTCAGTGTGGTATTAGTACTTTAACTTGTAGTGGAGTATTCTCTGTGTGGTATTAGTACTTTAACTTGTAGTGGAGTATTCTCAGTGTGGTATTAGTACTTTAACTTGTAGTAGAGTATTCTCAGTGTGGTATTAGTACTTTAACTTGTAGTGGAGTATTCTCTGTGTGGTATTAGTACTTTAACTTGTAGTAGAGTATTCTCAGTGTGGTATTAGTACTTTAACTTGTAGTAGAGTATTCTCAGTGTGGTATTAGTACTTTAACTTGTAGTAGAGTATTCTCAGTGTGGTATTAGTACTTTAACTTGTAGTAGAGTATTCTCAGTGTGGTATTAGTACTTTAACTTGTAGTGGAGTATTCTCAGTGTGGTATTAGTACTTTAACTTGTAGTAGAGTATTCTCAGTGTGGTATTAGTACTTTAACTTGTAGTGGAGTATTCTCTGTGTGGTATTAGTACTTTAACTTGTAGTGGAGTATTCTCAGTGTGGTATTAGTACTTTTACTTGTAGTGGAGTATTCTCAGTGTGGTATTAGTACTTTAACTTGTAGTAGAGTATTCTCAGTGTGGTATTAGTACTTTAACTTGTAGTGGAGTATTCTCTGTGTGGTATTAGTACTTTAACTTGTAGTGGAGTATTCTCAGTGTGGTATTAGTACTTTAACTTGTAGTAGAGTATTCTCAGTGTGGTATTAGTACTTTAACTTGTAGTAGAGTATTCTCTGTGTGGTATTAGTACTTTAACTTGTAGTAGAGTATTCTCTGTGTGGTATTAGTACTTTAACTTGTAGTAGAGTATTCTCAGTGTGGTATTAGTACTTTAACTTGTAGTGGAGTATTCTCTGTGTGGTATTAGTACTTTAACTTGTAGTAGAGTATTCTCAGTGTGGTATTAGTACTTTAACTTGTAGTGGAGTATTCTCTGTGTGGTATTAGTACTTTAACTTGTAGTGGAGTATTCTCTGTGTGGTATTAGTACTTTAACTTGTAGTGGAGTATTCTCTGTGTGGTATTAGTACTTTAACTTGTAGTGGAGTATTCTCAGTGTGGTATTAGTACTTTAACTTGTAGTGGAGTATTCTCTGTGTGGTATTAGTACTTTAACTTGTAGTGGAGTATTCTCAGTGTGGTATTAGTACTTTAACTTGTAGTAGAGTATTCTCAGTGTGGTATTAGTACTTTAACTTGTAGTGGAGTATTCTCTGTGTGGTATTAGTACTTTAACTTGTAGTGGAGTATTCTCTGTGTGGTATTAGTACTTTAACTTGTAGTGGAGTATTCTCTGTGTGGTATTAGTACTTTAACTTGTAGTGGAGTATTCTCTGTGTGGTATTAGTACTTTAACTTGTAGTGGAGTATTCTCTGTGTGGTATTAGTACTTTAACTTGTAGTGGAGTATTCTCTGTGTGGTATTAGTACTTTTACTTGTAGTGGAGTATTCTCAGTGTGGTATTAGTACTTTAACTTGTAGTAGAGTATTCTCTGTGTGGTATTAGTACTTTAACTTGTAGTGGAGTATTCTCAGTGTGGTATTAGTACTTTAACTTGTAGTGGAGTATTCTCAGTGTGGTATTAGTACTTTAACTTGTAGTGGAGTATTCTCTGTGTGGTATTAGTACTTTAACTTGTAGTGGAGTATTCTCTGTGTGGTATTAGTACTTTAACTTGTAGTGGAGTATTCTCTGTGTGGTATTAGTACTTTAACTTGTAGTAGAGTATTCTCTGTGTGGTATTAGTACTTTAACTTGTAGTAGAGTATTCTCTGTGTGGTATTAGTACTTTAACTTGTAGTAGAGTATTCTCTGTGTGGTATTAGTACTTTAACTTGTAGTGGAGTATTCTCAGTGTGGTATTAGTACTTTAACTTGTAGTAGAGTATTCTCTGTGTGGTATTAGTACTTTAACTTGTAGTAGAGTATTCTCTGTGTGGTATTAGTACTTTAACTTGTAGTAGAGTATTCTCAGTGTGGTATTAGTACTTTAACTTGTAGTGGAGTATTCTCTGTGTGGTATTAGTACTTTAACTTGTAGTAGAGTATTCTCTGTGTGGTATTAGTACTTTAACTTGTAGTGGAGTATTCTCTGTGTGGTATTAGTACTTTAACTTGTAGTAGAGTATTCTCTGTGTGGTATTAGTACTTTAACTTGTAGTGGAGTATTCTCTGTGTGGTATTAGTACTTTAACTTGTAGTGGAGTATTCTCTGTGTGGTATTAGTACTTTAACTTGTAGTGGAGTATTCTCAGTGTGGTATTAGTACTTTAACTTGTAGTGGAGTATTCTCAGTGTGGTATTAGTACTTTAACTTGTAGTGGAGTATTCTCTGTGTGGTATTAGTACTTTAACTTGTAGTGGAGTATTCTCAGTGTGGTATTAGTACTTTAACTTGTAGTGGAGTATTCTCAGTGTGGTATTAGTACTTTAACTTGTAGTGGAGTATTCTCAGTGTGGTATTAGTACTTTAACTTGTAGTAGAGTATTCTCTGTGTGGTATTAGTACTTTAACTTGTAGTAGAGTATTCTCTGTGTGGTATTAGTACTTTAACTTGTAGTGGAGTATTCTCAGTGTGGTATTAGTACTTTAACTTGTAGTGGAGTATTCTCTGTGTGGTATTAGTACTTTAACTTGTAGTGGAGTATTCTCAGTGTGGTATTAGTACTTTAACTTGTAGTGGAGTATTCTCAGTGTGGTATTAGTACTTTAACTTGTAGTGGAGTATTCTCTGTGTGGTATTAGTACTTTAACTTGTAGTGGAGTATTCTCAGTGTGGTATTAGTACTTTAACTTGTAGTGGAGTATTCTCAGTGTGGTATTAGTACTTTAACTTGTAGTGGAGTATTCTCAGTGTGGTATTAGTACTTTAACTTGTAGTAGAGTATTCTCTGTGTGGTATTAGTACTTTAACTTGTAGTAGAGTATTCTCTGTGTGGTATTAGTACTTTAACTTGTAGTAGAGTATTCTCAGTGTGGTATTAGTACTTTAACTTGTAGTGGAGTATTCTCAGTGTGGTATTAGTACTTTAACTTGTAGTGGAGTATTCTCTGTGTGGTATTAGTACTTTAACTTGTAGTAGAGTATTCTCAGTGTGGTATTAGTACTTTAACTTGTAGTGGAGTATTCTCTGTGTGGTATTAGTACTTTAACTTGTAGTAGAGTATTCTCAGTGTGGTATTAGTACTTTAACTTGTAGTAGAGTATTCTCAGTGTGGTATTAGTACTTTAACTTGTAGTAGAGTATTCTCAGTGTGGTATTAGTACTTTAACTTGAGTGAAGTCTGAACTCTGTGTCCGATAATGGAATCAGATGAAACAAAGGTGGCTACTACGTGAAGCTAGCCGTATATACTGTATTTAATTCTCACACATATTAGATAAACACGTTTATATGTTTGATGATATTCCAAATAGTGTTTTGTTCTCGTGTAAAGTCATCTTCAGAATGGAATAATGTGCAGGAGGCACTCTGTCCGATAATGGAAGCGGGGGGGCTCAACATTACACAACCAGGAGACTGTCTGCTCCTGGGAAGGTTTGTGCATCTACTGTGGTGGTACAAGTACTAATACCACACAGGAAAGCAGCTAGCTACAGTTAGCCCGGTTATCTCTCCTCTAACAGCTCTAACATCATCAGCATCTCTTTCCTCCTCACCTCTTCCCGCCGACATTCAGGTGGATGATGTCTCCGCTCCTCGCCGTGTTCATCATCCTCTGACAGCTCAGAAACAACCACTATATCTGTATATATATAACTATATAACTATATAACTATATAACTATCTCTGTGTTTATGTTTTACTCCATTCTGAGGATCAGTTCTGTTTCCGGTATAGTTCTTGTTTTCATCCCAACTTCCTGTCGTGAGGCGGCGGCTGAGCGGTGAACCCCGGACTGGATCTCTGGATCAGGATCAGATCAGATCAGGGAGGCAAGGTGAGGGAGAAACCCCGGACCGGAGTATGAGACTGGAACTGGACTACTAGTTTTATCTCTACTTATTTACGTGTATGTTGTATACTGTGACTTGATACTGTATGTTTATTTTACGTGTTTTAAATGTTATTATTAATAAAAAAATTTTTTTATTATTATTATTAACAATAATAATACTATTATTATTATTATTATTATCATTGTTATTATTATTATTGTTATAATTATAATTGTGATTATTATTATTATTATTATTATTATTATTATTATTATCATTAGTAGTAGTAGTAGTAGTAGTAGTTATAATAATAATAATATTTACTTGTTTCCACATTTATTAGTTTAGTGGACTGAAACAAAAAGGTAACCTGAAATAAATATGAAATAAATATGAATTAAATAAATAAACAAGCATGATTAATAAAAAAATATATCAATTAGATAAATAAATAAAAATATATATATATTTTTTTATTATATTCTTATTTTGTTTTACTTCTAATTATCTATTTCTATATATATATATATATTTTTTTACTAATTTCTGTACTTATCTTACAGATATTGTCACTTTAACTTTATATACTCTCTCTCTCTCTCTCTCTCTCTCTCTCTCTCTCTCTCTCTCTATATATATATATATATATATACTTATGTATTAATTTAGTAAGATATTTTTTCTGCATTTATTTAAATGTGGAAACAACATAAATACATGTAGAAATAAAACTCAGAAAAAATGGATATGAATAAATGAAATGAGTAAATGTCCTCATATTCATCAGAGACATTTTACCACCATAAAGCCTGTAGGTGACATACATTTATCTGTTATTAACCACTCGTTTAGTTTTCATGAGTTTAAAGTGTCACAGTTACATGATGCTTTTATCTAAAGAGAGATCAACACCAGCTGTGTCTCACTGGGCAGATGTTCAATGTTGTTTCAGCAGAGATGAACAGAGATGCTCCACTTCCTCCTCTCGTGGTCTGATATCTTCCTCTTCCCCGCTGGACTCCTCTTCCTCCCATTCTCTTCCAGGACAGAGACGGCGTGGGTGGACAGTGGACACAGAGCCGCCACCTAAACATTCAGTCTCTGCTGCAATAACAAGTTAACGCAGGCGACCGCGGCCGACTTCACTGCCTCTCAGAGGCTGCAGCAGGTTCAGTTATGTTAGCTTAGCTTGTCGGGAAGGAGGTTAAATAACGCTCCAAAGTTAGACTAAAGGGTTAAATGATGTTAATCCCCATAGGAGACATTTCATTGACCTCACTGTATAAAATGACCTCTGGTGACCTCTAGGATAATCAAAGCCTCATGAAACTTTACAGCCACAAACTAGAGACCTAGAGCATTCAGAGGATGGATGGATCAAACTAGAGACCTAGAGCATTCAGAGGATGGATGGATCAGACTAGAGACCTAGAGCATTCAGAGGATGGATGGATCAGACTAGAGACCTAGAGCATTCAGAGGATAGATTGATCAAACTAGAGACCTAGAGCATTCAGAGGATGGATGGATCAAACTAGAGACCTAGAGTATTCAGAGGATGGATGGATCAAACTACAGACCTAGAGCATTCAGAGGATGGATGGATCAGACTAGAGACCTAGAGCATTCAGAGGATGGATGGATCAAACTAGAGACCTAGAGTATTCAGAGGATGGATGGATCAAACTACAGACCTAGAGCATTCAGAGGATGGATGGATCAAACTACAGACCTAGAGCATTCAGAGGATGGATGGATCAAACTAGAGACCTAGAGCATTCAGAGGATGGATGGATCAGACTAGAGACCTAGAGCATTCAGAGGATAGATTGATCAAACTAGAGACCTAGAGCATTCAGAGGATGGATGGCTTTCCTAGCTATAGATTTACAATAAGGGGGTTTCTAAGCAGTTTAC